>NC_086153.1:200993322-201208322 GCF_035149785.1 Candoia aspera | reverse complement strand
TTAACCACTAGACCAAACTGTATCAAAACCCAAGGTAGCTGTGTTCAACGAGAAAATGGAGTGCATTTTTACATACTAAACTAAACATAAATAGTAGAAACCTAAAGCAAGTAGATGGATTTGTGTATGTGTAATGGTTGCCTATTCTAAAACACCATCAGACTCATGAGCAGGATCACAAAGATATCTGATTTATTAAAGAATAGTATGCAGGATCACAAAGAAAGCTGAGAATGAAAAAAGCACACCAAATGCAAACTAAAAACCCTCGGTACAAACGAGATCCCTCCCCCCGTAGAATCTTCCCAAGCTCACAATCCCAGGTGCTCCTAACGGCTTCTGATGGTCTGCGGGAAAAGTCCTTGAGCAGAGCACATGACCCAAACACATTCCATTGAAATGAACATAGATACAGAGCTTGGCACAAGCAGCTCCCTCCCAAACAGAAACGCGCGTCAGCACCATGGCATGTGAAATGTCACAATGTATACTGTACATTGAAACAGTGAACATGACATACTGCCCCCCAAAAGAAAGAAAACACTAAGCGGCAGGCTTCAAAGGGTAAGCCAAGCGGAAACGGTTAACTAAATCAGGAGCATTAGCATGGAGGGCAGACACCCATTCAGGATGAGGAAAGTGTTTCTAGCGGATCAGATACTGGAGGGTGCCTCGAAGCTTGCGAGAATCAACAACCTCCTTGACCTCAAAGTGCTGTTGGCTGTCAATCATGATCGGAGCAGGAGGAGGAGGTTGGGGATGCCAGCGGGAAGAGTGGTGGACAGGCTTGAGCAGGCTGCAATGGAAAACAGGGTGCAAGCGTTTCAAATTGTGAGGCAGATCCAACTTAACAGTAACTGGATTGATAAGACCAACAATAGGAAAAGGACCAATGAACTTGGGAGCAAGTTTTTTTAGAGGGTTGTGGGGACTTGAGGAATTTGGTAGACAGATACACCTGATCCCCAATCTTGAAATCGTGTTGCAAAGAACAATGCTTATCGGCTTGACACTTGTAAGCAGCCTGGGCATCAGCCAAAGCCTGTTGAATCACCGGCCAGGAATCAGCAAGCTTAACAGCCCAGTCAGAGGCAGAACAGGATAGGGGAGGGGGTTGTGGCAGCTCAGGGATGGGAACAAAGTCGTGACCAGAAACCACACGAAAAGGGGTTTGCCCAGTACTCTGATGGACAGCATTGTTGTAAGCCACTTCAGCAAAAGGCAGCAAGTCCACCCAATTGTCCTGATGGTAGTTAATGTATGCTCTAAGGAATTGTTCAAGGGCAGAGTTCAAAATCTCAGTAGATCTGTCAGTCTCAGGATGGGATGACGTGGACAGCGCCTGTTTGGTGCCAATCAATTTTAAAAATGATTTCCAAAACTGGGAAGTAAACTGTGTCCCTCAATTGCTGACCAAACGGGAGGGGCTACCGTGGAGATGGTAGATGTGGATGAGAAATAGGTGGGCCAATTGCAGGGCCGACGGGATGGATGCACATGGAATGAAATGGGCTTGTTTGGAGAAAAAGTCATTTACAACCCAAATGACAGTTTTCTTCTGACTGGGAGGTAGGTCCACAATAAAATCCATAGAAATCTCATCCCAGGGATGGGATGGGATGGCCACTGGCTGTAGAAGCCCCTGTCGTTTTCTTCCTTTTCGCTTTGACATGGCACAAACAGGACAGGAAGCAACATAGTCTTTTACCTCACGCCTTAAGGTTGGCCACCAAAATTGACGGCGAACCAAATGCAAGGTTTTGACAAAACCAAAGTGTCCAGCAAGTTTATCATCATGGGAACGCTGCAAAACATCAGCTCTTAAAGTTTCAGGCACATAAAGGCGGTGTTCCACCCATGCCAGACCGTTTTCAAAAGAAACATTGTCTCTATTAGCTAGCAACCAAGTGTCAGATTTCAGTGCCTGGAGAAAGTCCTTCTGTAACTGACAAGGAACTTGCACTTTCCGCTTCCCAGACGGGGCTGGGGGCAGGGTTGCCTGCGCACGGGTCTGGCTCCGAGTGATGGCAACCAAGCCCAGTTGTGGTTCAGTGAGAACAGTCCCAACTATATCTGCCACGTGGTCAAGGTCCTGAGGTAAACATGACAAAGCATCGGCCAGAAAGTTTTTCTTTCCAGGAATAAATTTTAACTGGAAGTTAAAGTGACTGAAAAATTGAGCCCAGTGAATTTGTTTAGGACTGAGACGCTGGGGGGTGCAGAGGGCTTCCAAATTCCTGTGATCGGTCCAAACCTCGAAAGAGCATTTAGCGCCTTCCAGGAGGTGACCCCAGGCTTCCAAAGTGGCTTTTACAGCAAAAGCCTCTTTTTCCCAAACATGCCACCGGCGTTAGTTTCAGAAAATTTTCTGGACAAATAAGCGCAGGGTTTCAAGTGATTTTCAGAATCTCTCTGTAACAATATAGCCCCAACTGAGGAGTCAGAAGCATCAACTTGGACCACAAAGGGGCGTTCAGGATCGGGGTGCTGTAAAATAGGCTCAGCAGTGAAGAGGGTTTTTAACTTCTCGCATGCTGCCTGGCATTCAGGCATCCAATTCAGCACTGCCCCAGGGTGTTTTACTTTGCGTGTCTCCCCCAAACCCTTGGTACAGAGTAAATCAGTAAGGGGCAAAGCAATCTCAGTGAACCCCTGGATAAATTGGCGATAGTAATTACTGAACCCTAGGGAACTTTGCAATTGCCTCCGGGTGCAGGGATGTTCCCAACTTAAAATCGACTGAATTTTTGCAGGGTCCATTTCAATGCCCTTGTCAGATACCCTATAGCCTAGATAGTCAAGTTGGGTCTTGTGAAACTCACATTTGGAAAGCTTGGCATACAGTTTGGCATCTCTAAGCTTACTTAACACCTGTTTGAGAAGGCGTTCGTGTTCCTCCTCAGATTCAGTGTAAATGAGCACATCGTCCAAATAAACCAGGACCCCTTTAAACAAATGATCATGTAATACTTCATTAATCAATTGCATGAAGACTCCGGGCACCCCTGCTAACCCAAAAGGGAGGACTTTTTACTGAAATGAACCCAGTGGACAATTAAAAGTGGTTTCCCACTCATCTCCAGCTCGTATGCGGATGCGGAAATAAGCGTCACGAAGATCGAGCTTGGAGAAAATCTTGCCCTTAGACAAGTGGGCTAACATGTCCTTCATGAGTGGCAGAGGGTATTTGTTGCAAATTGAGATGGAATTTAACCCTCGATAGTCCATACAGAGTTGAAGCGTGCCATCTTTCTTTTCCCAGAAGAGCACAGGTGCCCCAACTGGGGAATTTGCAGGTTCAATAAACCCCCTTGACAGATTTTTGTCAATAAAGTCCCGTAATGCCTCAAGCTCCTTCTGAGTCATTGGATAAATTTTTGGCTTGGGCAATTGAGCGTTGGGAACCAACTCTATCGCACAATCAGTTTTCCGATGGGGGGGGTAGCTGATCTGCTTCCATTTCCCCAAAGATGTCTGCAAAGTCTTGGTATCGATCGGGCAAGCCTTCTAAACGTGCCAAACTAGAAGGCGTGGCAATTGCAGCCCTTCCAACCCCCGCACTTGAAGCTCTCTCCGCGGTAGGGTCTTGGTAAAACCCATCCTTAAAAGTCAGAGTTCTGTGTTCCCAATTTATATGTGGGCTTCGATAGGTCAACCAGGGAATCCCCAGAATTACCAAGGGGTTGCCAACAGGTGCCACTACAAATTTTAAAGTCTCACGGTGGCTGCCCATTTGCATTGCGACAGTTCCAGTGAAATGGGTTGCCGCCCCCCCCCCACCATTGAACCATCCAACTGTGTGAAGATCAAAGGCTGCTGGAGGGGGAAGCTAGGCAGGTCCAAAGCAGCAACCAGATCAGGGTGAATCAGACACCTGGAACACCCAGAGTCAACTAAAGCCCAGATCTCTGTAGTCTTTGTGCAGGAGCCCAATTTCACTTTTACTGCTAAAGTGGGACAGTCAGCACTCACCATAGCATCCTCGCACCCATCCTCCTCCACCAGCCCACAGGGGCTCTTCATGGCAGGTGGCTGGTGTTTCCTGCCAGCTCCTTAGAGTCATCTTCAGCCTCTCCCAAGAAGTAGAATACTTCCTCAGCATCGGCTGCCCCCTTGGCTGCTGTCATCTGCCGCGAGGGGGGCGGTGATTTGGCCGGCAGCTTGCCCGCTCGATCTCCAGCCTTGGCTTTTGGGCAATCAGCTGCTCGATGCCCTTCCTTTCCGCATCGTAGACACTGACCCCTCGCATAGCGCCGATCTCTGTCCTAACAGCCAGGAACCACGCTGAGACAAGGAATAGGTCTCTAGTGCTTTATTACTGCTACATAAACAGAAAATCCTAACAAACTGAAGAAGCGTGGGAAAAACCCAGACATATAAACCCCAAAGGCTAAGGTGGGCCCGATCTGTGTCTCTTTGAATGGCTACCTAATTCCTCAGTACTACGCATGCGCTTTACAGCCTGGATGGGAGCCCCCTGCTCGCCATCCTTACTCTTGACAATCTCTCTCCTCTTCCCAGGCTCTATAGCCTGGCCAGGTAGCGGTTGCAGCACTTCGGGGTCCCCTCATGGTGGCTGGTTGTTTTTCAGGTCGTTTGGTTTGCATGAAGGTATGCTGGACGTGCTCAGCCTTGCTGGCCAGACAGATCCATTCATACAATGTCTCTGGGTCATCTCTACACAATGCCCACCACAGGACGTCCCGGTTGAGTCCCTCTTTAAACTGTTCTATTAAGGTTGACTGAGACCAGTCGGGGATTTTCCCAGCTAAACCCTTAAACTCCAAGGCGTAATCAGCTACAGACAGTTGGCCCTGGGTAAGATCCTTCAGTGCCTTTTTAGCTCTTGCCTTAGCTAGAGGATCCTCAAAATGCAGCTTTAATGCCCACATGAAGTCCTCAAAATACTCAAGCTCAGGGGAGTCAGCCTCACTTAATTGAACATACCAGTCAGCCGCTCGTCCCTTCAACTTGGTGGCAATGGCAGTTATTTTAGCCTCTTCGGAAGGGAAGTATGGTCCAAACTGCCTCATGTAACTTTTAGCATTGGTTAGAAAGAAAGATAACTTGGTTGGATCCCCATCAAACTTGACAGAAAAGTCTTTCACCCCACTCCTGTTGGAGCTGAATCAGCGGCTGCTTGAGTGGTTGGGCCCCAGGTTACAGTAGTTCTCCCTCCTTAGGGTGGGGACACTGGTGGTCGAACTCTGCGGGGTGGAGATTCATCCCGGTGCCGTCTCCGGACCCGCTCCACCGGCGGTCCGGGTGGGGGGGATGGAGGATGATTGCGTGGAGCTGGAATCTCCTTTGTGCCTCAGCTGCCCCCCCCCCCCATGATAGAGATAAGTTTCTTAATATGTACTCCATCAATTCTATTTTGGCCTCCACCACTCTTAGCCTTTCAGGGGTTTGAGATTCCTCCCTCCCTCGCATGTTAGGCTGTCTCCCTGTTGATACTGTGGTAGATTCTACGGTTGGGGTCAGCAGGAACCGATACTTCCAGGACGCCTGGGACGTCCCTGGCTGGGGTTCTCCCATTTCATCCCAGGTGATCAACTCTGCAGGCGATTCGCTGGGTGCTGGTTGCTCTGGTTCTCTCCCATCATCGGATTCCTCCACCTCAGTGCTGGAACTCGAATCCTGCCGGAAACCTGAAGGTTCTGGGGTGAGGCTCAGTTCTCCGCTCTTGACCATTGACTTGGGCATCAAGCCAGTCAGTTCCTCAAGTCCCTCGGTCATAAGCTTGGACTCGGCCATCGTTAACTATTTTCCCTCACAAGAAACTGATCTTGGTAGGAGCTAACGGTACAACTTTGGTGATTCTCAGCTTTATGTAATGGTTGCCTATTCTAAAACACCATCAGACTCATGAGCAGGATCACAAAGATATCTGATTTATTAAAGAATAGTATGCAGGATCACAAAGAAAGCTGAGAATGATAAAAGTGCGCCAAATTCAAACTAAAAACCCTCGGTGCAAATGAGATCCCTCCCCCTGTAGAATCTTCCCAAATTCATAATCCCAGGTGCTCCTAACGGCTTCTGATGGTCTGTGGGAAAAGTCCTTGAACAGAGCACATAACCCAAACACATTCCATTGTAATGAACACAGATACAGAGCTTGGCACAAGGTTTCACAGCAGCTCCTTCCCAAACAGAAACGCGCGTCAGCGCCATGGCATGTGAAACGTTACGATGTACAGTGCACATTGAAACAGTGAACATGACAGTATGTTAGTAGAATGTTTACTAAAGTTGATAAAACGGATGGAAAAGTTCTGAGAAGCACAAATGCTGGAAGAAAAGTAATAGTATGTGGTAAGTTGTACAGAATGAGTATGTGTTGAAAGAGACAAAAATGGCTGTGTATAGGAGTGTGCTTCTGTACTTTTTGTTGTATGGAAGTGAGAGTTGCTTATGTCAGGAGAAAGAGAAAATGTGAATGCAGTGGTCATGGGAGGCTTAAGAAGTGTGTCAGGCAAAAGAAGAACTAGAGTCAAGAATTAATGGGTGCTGAATGAATGTAGATTAAAGACAAAAGCATGTGAGCAGCATGAAATAAGTACACTGAGACCGTTTGGCCATACAGACAGAGTGAATGAGGACTGAAGTGCAAAACAAATATATGAGGAAAGACTGGATGACTGAGAGACCGGGGAAGACAGAGAAAGTTGTGGTTGGATGGGGTTGATGAGATCCTTAAAAAAAAGGAGAGAGAAGTAAGAAGTTTAAAGAACAAAAAGCAATGGTATGAAACAGTATATGGATGTGATGGAAGCAGAGACTGTTTGTTTGTAATTTGATTTATAAGGCCGCCCTACTCAAAATCAACTCTGGGCAGCATACAATTGAAATCAATAGAAACAAATACTAGAAAGACCACCACACAATGGGGGAAACACATATCACAACCAAAACAAAACACATCAGTGGGTACATGCCATCAACCTATTATGGCGGGGGGGGGGGGGGTGCAGGGGAAGGCAAGGAAGCCAGGTTTTTAAAGAACTTCTAAAGGCTTGCAGGGCCAGGGCAGTCCGAACCTCTGGGGGATGCTACTCCAAAGGGCAGGCACTGCAACAGTGAGAAATTCCCATCAAATGACATCGCTTAATGGATAGGGCATGAAGCCTGCTCATCCTGTTGGATCTTACGGAGTGGGCAGAAATGATGGGAGAGAGGTGGCCTGTCAGGTAGTGTAGCAGGAAGAAGGAATAACCTTGAGGAACAGGAGGAACAGCCGCACCCAAGACAACAGTCAGATAAAAGAAATTTGAGTCCAAATTTCCAAGTTACATTTCCAAGGCAGAAATGTAATTTGAGAAAGTATCTCAGACTTGACCCTCCCCAGTTCTCATCAAGATAAAGGGAGAGATGGGGGGAAGCAAGATTCTGTTCCTGTAACCTTATAATAGAAGTAGTGGCATTCATAACTTTGGTTTCCTTGTCTGGTCTACCTTGAAGGGATGGCAGATAGCTAGGCCCTACCCCATGAAAGGCCTTATTGGTGGTAACCAACACCATGAATTACACCTGGAAGGTCACTGGTAACCAGTGCAACTCGCATAGCATAGGTGCATGGGCACATCAAGGTGTGGCCATAACTGCTTGGACTAGCTGTAGCTTCTAAATGGTTTTCAAGTGCAGCTCTATATAGAGCACATTACAGGAGTCTACATGTAAGGTGACCAAAGCATGTGTGACTGTGAGAAAGGATTCCAGGTGCAGGAAAAGGTGCAGTTGATCCAACAGTTGAATGTGTGTGAAGGCCTTCCTGCCACCTGCTCACTGAGAAAAAGCTGTGAGTCTAGGAGGATGCCAAGTTGCACACCAGTTCTGAATGGGGAAGTGCAACTCATTCAGAACCAAAGATAGAACATCACCAGGACCATGGACTCCTGACTACTCTGTTGTGTCAGGCTTAACTTTGAGCCTGTTCTTCCCCATCCAGACCCAAACAGCCTCTAGGCACTTGAGACATAACTTCAACAGCGTCACTTGGTCAACCAGGGGTCAAATTGAATATGAGTGTCACTACATAGCACCTGATCCGATCTTGATCGATGACCTCACCCGGGGGTTTCATATAGATGTTAAACAGGAGAGAATAAGAAAACCTGGAGAAGTGTTGCGAATGGTGTTGGTATGAACTAGATTTAGCTATATTTCCTTTATTTTTTCTTATCTCATGCCCTTCATTTCTTTGGCTTCCTATTTCTTATTCCTTTTCCATGCTTTACATAACATTGCTTACGCTGAAGGGGAATAAAATGATGGATATGTATGATGAAAGGGCAAAATATTAAATACATAGGAAAAATCATATGAATATTTGATTAGCAACATTTAAATGAAAATGTAATCAAATTAAAATTAGTTTTGTCCTTTCCCCATCACATCTTTGTCCTAAACTCACCTGTATTTTGATGTGTGGCCTCTGACGTATCACTGAAAAGCCAAGGGCATTCAGTAAAAAGAAAGCTGGTCTGCTCTGCTCTGCTCTGCTCTGCAGTGTTCTCTTGTGTGGCTTATTTGGCCTATAGCTCTTTATAGTCAAGCAAAGATATTCACAGCCATTTCATAGGGTACACAATTCTTTAAATTCCCAGTATACCTTGTCTCAACCTGGTGGTGTGTGTAGTTGTAGATTCTCACTTCTCTTGTTTTTTTTAATTTAGGTTTTAGATGGTCAACCATCCAAAATAGTTCTAGCACATGTTTTTGTCTAGCATCTTCCATACTGGGGATCAATACAGAGAATATATTCAGCTTTTCTACAATGTGTCTGTCCTCCCTTGCTGATCCATACACACATTTGTTACCTAACTTACCCTCCGTTTAGCAACATAAGGCAAAACAGTGTGGAATTCTATTTTCCAACATTATTAGCCAGCATGATGGATTATGAGGGTTCATGGAAACTTCAGTCCAACTTTGGAAGCTATACTTAAATTGAAGTTAGACATTCCAGTTTCCTCACTGTGGTGAGGAGCTGATTCCAATTGCTTAATTATGTTTTGAGAGCATACTGTCAACTTATGTTAATAGAAGCTCAGTTAAAACATTTTGGCTCCCAGTGCTAAAAGAGAAGTTCTTGAGAAGAATAATAGCTCAGCTTCATTACAAATACGCTCACACTTGTTCCATGTAATTTATTTGTTATGTCTAGATATGGTGGTCTGTATCACAACTTGAAATACATTCATGTATTCTATCTCAGGGTAGTTGAAGTGATACATTATTATTGCATTTCCACCTTTGGCTAGCAGAGCTAAAAATTATATCCAGATGGAAACTATGGTGGTGAAGAGTATGAACTGCTCCTAGGATTTACACTAACGCAACCAACTTGATTCTATGCTTTTTCTTATCAAGAGGTTCAATCCGGAAACCAGATTTTTGTCTCTCAAAATCAAGGTATCTTTCAAAGGAGACTATTTTATTTGTGTGTGTGTGTGTGTGTGTGTGTGTGTAAGCTGCAAAATATAAATTCAAGTATATCAGAGGAAATTTGATACTCAAATTATTTACATCTTAAATTTGAGAATCTTAAGATTTTTTTTCCTAGCAGCGCTGGTGATTTGAAATATAGTTAGACCAATCTGAAAGTCTCTGAAAGTCACAGAGAATACAGCAAATCCCTGTTTCCTTTAAATGTATGACTGTCAATTGGGCTAACCCTACTGCTATGTTTTGATCTTTCTTATCCTTCGCCAATCTGATGCTATTGAGGCATGTTGGTTTTTGGCTTCCAGATAAATAAGACAAATCTAATTTTAGTCCAAGCAACTAAAACTACGTAAACTATTAAAAAGCTACCTTTAAAAAGACGCAAGGAGGTCTGTTCTTGCATGCCCGGTAAGAGGCTCTCTGCAAGTGGAGGCATGATCTAAATGTCTCTTTTACAAATCACCAAGTCCAGGCAGGTTCATTAGGAGACGACCACCTCCTCCTCTCCCCAAGCCTTCAGCTTTTGAGTCCTTCAAGCTGATACTTGAATTAAGCTTAGAGAACACCTTTCTGTTTGAGTGTAATGTCATCATAATACTACACACCAATTAGCAGCCAAGCCATCATATTTTAAACTAAATGAAGGTTCTGGACACCCTTTTGCAGAATGCATTGCAACAGTCTTGAAGGGTTTCTCATTAAAACCATGTATACTACATAGGGCGGCAGCCTTCACCAATGGTACTTCTGAACCCCACTCATTTCAGGGGGGAAGAGGGATATGTGTGCCCTTTGTTTTTCCACTGAGAGCAACCTCAAATAGACTCGGTGTTTTTCTAAATTAGTGATTGTCTTACAGCTGTTTGGACTCCTTTTTAAAGCTTTTTTCCCCCACAGGGAGAAAAAGGATCTTGACACAAATCCTACTGAGTTCTAGGCACCTGACTCCCAAGGAAGTGAGCACAGCAGTGGACCTTTATGCAGCGATCCACTCTTAATGGCGCTATTTGAAAAAAGACATTGAAAACAGCAAGGCCCATCCTGTAGCACATTGACTACTGGCAATATAATATATGCTCAGAAGCACTGAATGTAAATGCAGGATGTTTAATTTCCCAGACGTCTGTATGTGTCACGTAACATTTCTTTTTGCATATATGCACCTAGCAATAATCACTATAATTCACTCAGTTGCTATAATTCATCTGTCCACTTCCCTCTGCTTTATTTCACCTCTGAAATTGCTGGGCCTTTGATGGAAAATGTAAAGCGGATACTAGCATGCCTACGTATCGGTGTTTTTTCTTAATGCTTGGATGTGATTATCAATTAATTAATAAAACATTTTGCACAATACAATCCTGATTAAGGGAGGGGGCAGTTGAAATACAGGGAAATGTCTTTGCAGCTTTTTTCAGCTTCTGTCATGTACATTCTTTCTCCTGTTTTTACCGACTTAAGACCTACCATAGGACCAGTTTCTTTTTCATTTTAATAACTGTCACCTGGTTTAAAATGATGCTTGCCTGAAAAAAATGCCAACAATGCTACAACTTCTAAATATATGTTGTTTAATGAAGCCACTCTATAAATTTTGTACTATTTTTGGTTATTAATTGCCAAGTCTGAAAAGGGCTAAATTCAGAGCAACTCTCTATTCCAAGGAAGATCTAATTGCCAAGGACTGAGCCTTAATATTAACTAGGATAATTATTATGCAAAGCATACCCACCCAGAATGTTTGCATAGCTATCACAAGCGCTTTCATAAATGATGCTTTAATTAGTCTTAATTAGAATTTGTTTAAGTCAGCAGGGAATGCAGAGCCCGTGAAATGATGTATGTAATAAGCATCAGGCTCACTTTTTACTTGGGGAATAGAGCTGACAAAATCACATCACGTTAAATTGATTCAGTCAGAATTAAAATTCTTATGGTATTAATTAAATGGGGGATCTCATTAGCAGGCTGCAGGGTGACGGAGCGACTCTTTGGCGACCAGATGTGAAGGAAGCAGCACTGAACAAGAGCACCATTAGACCAAAAAGTCACCGAGCTCAGTCACAGAAATGTGGCATTAAGACCTGATGCAAAGTGCTACAACCATTCTACAGAGATCTCAGCAAATCCAGGGCTGCTTTTAGCTAAGCTGGAGTCCTTCAGCTGATTCAAGTCTTCAGTTTGTTCAGCAATTGGCTATTTTAAGAAAGAGCTAAGTGGATGGTCGTGTGGGCAGAACTGCAAAGCAGAAGTGTGGAGGACCACAGTGGCCCACTGTTGAACATGAATCAACTGGCAGGGATCTGTTTGCCCTGGATAAAAGGAAAAATAAACAGACTTGCAATTGGGACAAACCCTTCTTTTTCCAAAACGAAAAGGCTGATTTTTCTAATGCCCTACCCAGCAAAACATCCTATCTCAGCTATTTCCTCCAACTAAACAGTCAATGTAGGAGAGGACCTTTTCATTCCTGGATTCCTCTTTCCTCTTTTTTTTCCCCCAGCATGGACTTGGTGGCAGAGTACACTAACCTGTGATTAACTGAACTGTGGTTTACTAAATTAATCCAGTTGACTGGGCTTGCAAAACCCTCTAAATGTAGTCATGATCTATGTTTAGCATGTAGTGTGAACACAGCCATTCTTTGGTAACCAGTGATTTTAAGAAAAGGAAACGGGATAATTGGGAATGGCTGGAACTTGAGAGTGCAACTTAGATTTTGATTTGGATCATTATGAATAAAACGTATTATAAAACTTCTTTCTGAGTCTGTCTCTATCTGCCTCTGCATCTGAGTATGTATTTCCAAAACATGCTGCTGGCTGCCTAGTGAAAAAAGGAAGGATTTCCTGCTCAATCACCAATCAGTTGATTAAGTCAAACTCCAGCTTCTCCTGTAACATATAATCCACCCCACCAGAGCTGGCAAGAACTTACTGATCGGTTTAGTTGCATTCTTCTTGAATCCTTTTGCTTGTACAGGATGCACTGCTGGATTGTATCTTGAACAAAGTAGCTAGTTTCATGGGAAATGCTGATGTAGATTCAGGCATATGAGTTTTTCATTAATTTAAGGAAGAAAGAACCACATCGGAGGGCATTATGTGGCAGGAGACAACTTCCCCATTAAGCGTCCATTCAACTTGGAGAAGAAATCAGTTCTATCTCTTCAACAAGTATATGCTACATATTTGCAAGCATGTATTTGCCACATTCACATATTACATTTAGAACATTGCACATGTATTTATTTATTTGTATTTAATTACTTAATGTTCTACCCTTGGCAGTATTGGATGGAAGGTTTCATAAAATCCCATTTAATGAGAGAAACTGTCTCTGTGGCCAGAATGAATCTGAGACCTTAGCACACACATTTCTTCACTGTCCCTTCTGTGAGAACTTATGCTCAGATATACATGTACCACATCCTGGTAGAGATCAAGTTTTCAGTGAGGGAGAGTGGTTTATTTCCTACTCTCAGACTGGAACCCTGCTACATATGACAAACAGAGCTGCCACGTTTTTATCAGCAGCTATTAAGGCTCAAGGTGTCTTAATCATGGAATGATGTCACTAGGAAGTCCTTTTATTCTTTTATCTTAATTTTAATTTACCTATTTTGTTTTATTCATTCTCTTTTGTTTATTTCTTATATCCGTACCTTTTAACTGGAAGGTCTATATGGTGGTTTTATTGCTCAAATTGTATCTGAGCCTGCTTTTATGTGTGGTTTTAGTGTTACAGCAACTTTGCTGGTCATTGACCATAAATAAATAAAAATAGAAATGGAAAAAAATAAAGATTTGTATTTAATTTAGATTTGTAACGCCACACAACCTATAGCGTAGAGCTAAATACTACGGTGTGTCAAAAATTATTCTGCTGAAACAGAAAAGATGGATCCACAGTGAGTTTTAGGTCACCATTAAGTAAGTATGGGCTGAGCATAGTCTAAAGAGCATTTAATTTATATTGTGGCTGGGAGGGGATGCTAAGGGGACGTTGTTGGCAGTTTTTGATGAAAGTTTTATGGTTTTCTGCTTTATGGCTAGCTGTAAACTACCATGAGTCCATGTGGAATCAGCAATATACAAATAATGTAATCAATCAATAAATCTAATTATAAAGTTGGTAACGTCTCTGCATATTTTGGGTTCTTCTGTCCCCACCATTCAATAAGCTAACCTGGGATTAGGAAACAAAGGTTGTTGGTTTGATTGTTGACATATTTTTTATAGATGTAGTTATTTATGATACTAAGGGGTAGAGATAAAGCCTTCTTGGTTTATTGCATTTACCTCTTTTCCGTACTTCCTATCTCTAGGATGCTAAAAAGTAATAAATGAGCCACTTGTTCCTCTAGCACTCTGAACTGCTCAGTTTACCCTAAAGCAAGTACTTGTAAAGCCCCTTTTTTGGGTATTTCATCTTTTAGTTAAAGCAATGGCAATGGCAGTGAGAGCCGACACATGGTAAGGACTGAAGCAAGTTGCAGAAGCTTTGGGCATCAGACTAGGATTCTGAATCAGGTTAATTTTACTCAGCCAGCTGCTCTTTCAACTCAACCTGGGGTGGGAAAGTGAATAACCATTCTTGGGGGTGGCTCACACCCTAGAGTCTCTCCCACCAGCCTGGATTTTATACCTTTCTTGGATTCTATATTTATGTACTGTATTTTATAATAATTGTTTTTATGAGATTTTAATGTTTATATTTGGAGCCTGATTTTACTGTAAACTGCCCAGAGTCCCTCTTTTGGGGGAGATGGGCGGTGGCTAAATCGGAGTAATAAATAAATAAATAAACAAATAAACAAACCACCTCACATGGAAGGAGAATGCTAGCAATGTTTGGCCAACATCCTGAGCAGCAAACAATCTGACCACAGTGCAGCCTAGATGTGGGCCTGCTAGACTCATGTGTTTAAGGTTTGGTCAGTTGTGCAAATGCAGAAAACCAGGGTAATTTAGCAGCACACAGTTCAATTAACCACAGGCAAGCATGTTCTGTTCTGCCAAGCCAGAAAACATGCATTGTCTTGAACTGCTTGGAGGAAACATAATTGGGGGTGGGGTAAAGGTAATCAATTTCTGTAAACCCACTTTCCCCACCAGCAACCCTGGCTCTGATGGGACATATAGGATTTGGGTCCACATAGTAATCTAATAGTGTGAGAGAGAGAGATTCTGATCCCAAAGTAGTATCGGGTGCCATCTTCCAGCCCACCAGACTTTCAGTTCCCTGAAAGAGGGATAGGAAAAAACAAGGAGCATCTAATGGGAAGATTTAAAAAAGCAAACCTTGGCTTTATTGAAAAAAAAAGGGGGGGGGGAAATCAGAGGAAGCAAAACAGATGTGTTCAATAAAACCATATAGGGTAAGTCAGTAAATAATTATATATGAGGGAATGGAGACTGATAATTTTCCAGATCTTAAAACCATGCATCTTTCTGCACAGGCCAGCTTTCACAGAGGTGCAGGCTTCAGTTCCCAGCTAGGTGGAAGCATCTACCTAACCTTGGCTGATCTCAGAAAGCTAAGAAGGAACCAACCCAGGTAGCATAACAGTGGGAGGCCACCTGGCTAGATAGGGAAGTTGAAAAAAAAAATCCTGAAAGTATGAAGTGGCAAACCAGTTCATGGAGGCCAAAAAAGTCTCCATGAAGTCCCTGGGATTTCAGTTCCTTCCTTGAAGGAGACTTTAAGTGTTGCTTGTAAAGCAGCTGCCAGCTAGTAGCTTTCAAAAGGCTTTCTTGCCTTTGCTGTCATTCTCCCCAGTTCTCAGCCTCCCCACAACTGCCTCCCTCTTGAATGTACAGCAGTTCTATGAGTCAACAAGGGCTGCACTCTAAGCGTTCTAGGTCAAACTCAGCACACTTTCTGTTGTTTGTGTGAATCAGCCATCACTGATCCTGCTGAAGAGATAAGAATTTTCATTTTACCTAAGACATAATGATTGAGTTCTCACATCTTATTAAAGGATAGCCTATTTATTTAATAAACCATAATGGATTGACCCTGCTCTGGGGCTACCATATCTGGGCTGCAAAAATCCAGATTATGGCAGAAAAATTATACATTTTGTAACTCACTGTTACCATCTTGTGGTCAGCAGAATTTTTGTGTTCTAGGAATGATACCTCTGGTTTGTCCAACATGCTAACTAATAAACCCGGCTCACACAACAGAACAACTGTGCTCAATTCACACTCTAAACCAGATCCAAACAATCAGAGTTAGTGCAATGTCTCAACTCTGTTTGGAGGCTGGGAAATTTTGTACCAAGGTGGAACCTGGAAATGTCTGCCAATATGCAGAAATCTAATGGTTTAAAGTGAGAAACTTTCAGATCTGGGGGAAAAATACACAGTTCAATTTAAAATGAGCAAACAGAGCAGTTGAGCCAAAAGCTAATATGTGGTCCCACAGATTCCAGTAGGAGAGCTAGGAATATGTTTAAAACTCTCCTGTTAAAACTGAGCTGTATTTCTTTATCATATGTATAATTATTCAGTAGTAACCTATCACTGTCATAAATGTTCCTTAAACTGCACCCCTAATTATGGCCAGTGTTCACTAATTATCTTTCAGCGGGCCTTCGTTGTAAATAAGTATGCACAGGGTTTAACCCTAGTGGTAGAACAGCTGAGCAGAACCCCACATGACACATTGAACTATGGTGAGTGTGTATGTGTGCGCATTCGGATAATTGTTGAGATTCTTTAATACCTAAAACATAACCTATACAGAAAATACTAGTATGTCAGAAAATACTATACGCAAACATCTGAACTCCCCACACCTCACCCCAAGCATCACAAACTAGTTAACTAATTGATCTGCAATCCTATCCCGACTCAAGGTTTTCTGAATAAACTTTAGACGACTGAGTTGCAAGTGTTTCCCAAGTTATGCGTCTCTCTCCTATTTTAGATATTTATTTTTGATAATCTCCAAATATCTGAAATGAAACACACAAAGGCACAAATATTGAAAAACATACAAGTATAAACAATGAAAACAGTTTCTTACTGCTTAATACATTTATCCATAGCCTTTATATTCCCTACTATATCCTACCCCCCTTTCGTAACACGTGAAAATATGCTGAATAAATTGTTCAATTCTCTCTATAATCTACAGTAGTGCATTGGCAGTAAAATTACTTTTATAAATATATTTACAACAATGTAGGTTTGTCTCTTCTTAGTTTTCTGTTCTTCACTTTCCCCTAAGGTTCCTAACTGAAGCATAATATAACAACAACACCACCATCGGCATTGACAAAATCACCATCAGCCAATTGCAAAAGGCAGCTTTACGTGGAACCACGTACATCCTGCAACAACACCTTTAACATTATTAAACAACAACATCTGCCTATCCCAGGTCTTTGGGAAGGACTCGATAGGTGGACAGAAATGCCAAATCCAATCTAAACATCTGGCTGACTGTGCGATCAGCCATAATAATAATTTATTAAATGCACCATTATGGGACTGGGAATATTTGGTTTCTGTTTACAGCAGAATGAAAGCAAACTATTTAGGAGATACACATACACAGCTACTTTCTATTCCTATTAAATTTCATTAGCATTAAGTATAGAAGTAGTATGGCTAGTTAATAAATTCTTAATCACAAGTCCACATGGCCTATCACCCATATTCCTATAGGTATATAAAATGGCTGAATGGCTAACTTCTAGAAAATGCTACTCTCATACAAGACCCACTGAAATGACTGGGTGCAGCATATGTAGGGCTGTCATATACAGGCTGCAAGAATTTGGATAACCACTAGATGGTAATACAGAAATATATCATGCTCTAGCCCTTTGCTTCCCTCTAGTGATTATCCAGATGTTTTTTTCAACCCAGAGACGGGGGCCCTAAGCATGAGAAGCAACCATGTGCATGGACTTAATCCACTTCATTAGGGCTTGTTGGGATTTTGGGTGTGGTGGAATATTCTCCAAACTTATAAAAACAACAAATCAAAAACAGATCCAAATGTGGATGAGGAGAATTCTGTTTGGATCAAAAGAAACATTAATGTCTACATTTTTAAAATCTGAGCTAAAGATGAACACTTTCAGTCACTGTCAAAGGAACTCAAATGGTTTGCAAATGGGGTACAGATTAATATACCATCAATTTTCTGGATATTATATTCACACAGGAACCATATTCATATGCCTCTTTAATCAAGACAGCTGAAATAAAGAATAAAAAAGCCCTTCTCCCAAACTTTCACTGGAAATAAGTTTTGATTTAGAACCTGTTTCAGTTTTTGAATTTATAGTAATACTATTAAAGTTTCTGGTTGGACTATAATGCATATAAACAGCACCAGCATAACCTCATGATAGTTTCCCAAGCCTTTAAAATGCATGTTTAAATGAAATTGGTGTTTGCAAACCACAGCCACAATAAAATCCTCCTGAGAGGCTGAGAGGTGGTAGTCAGGGAAGATTGATTGTTAAAAAAAAAAGAGTAAGTGAATGCTATATGTGGAACATGTGAATGCAATAAACCTTCATTTGAAAGCCGTTCTGAGTACTGGGAGCAGGAGCTATATTTGCATTCAAATGGTGGTGGGAATGAAGGAAGTTCAGCTGTAAGAACAAGGACATGGCAGCTCTATGAAGAAGGCTCTAATCTTCCATGGAAGCTGAGAAGGGAGATTGATGGCAGACTCTGTATCTGTTCTGGTTTCAGATGGAAATGAAGTGTTGAACCTGAGCCAGAAGTTAGAAGGCAACAATTGTCAGAAGAAATCTCCTTCTGGAAGCTGGTCCTTTCCCATAAGCTGCAGAAGCTTTGTTAGGATTCCTGAGGGTAGAACAATGTTGGGTATGATGGACATTTCATAGGAAAGGAATGCCTGGTGTAGTGAATATGGAAGCACAGGGAGGACTGAAGAAACTTTGGGTTAGAAGTGGACTGTATTAACACTGTCAGCCGGAACAATCAATGAGGCTTGCTGCTAATGGACTAAAACAGATTCCGTACAAACATTTGAGGAGACAGGAGTCTGAGTCACACATCTATCTACATGACAAGATGGATTGGGACTAGAAAGCCCCTGTTCTTGTGTGAACCTGAAGTTCTTTGCACATCTGTTCAGAACAATAAGTTTAATGTATTATATGCATTATTTTACATATACTGTATCAGATGAAAAGTAGCTGACAATATTTTTAACTGATCAGGTGAAAGTGTGCTTTAAGTCCTGCCTAGATAAAATTTAGGAGTTAAGTTTAGGGATGCAATTCAAGGATCAAGATAGAGCAAACAGTGTAAATATTTTGCATTCTCTTACACAGTTTCAGAAAATACTTATCTTGATCCCTTATCTAAAGGCAGGCTCTGAATAAATTTCACGTAGAGGAATGAGAATGAAATTAAAGATACATTCTTAAAGGTAAATTAAACATTTCTGTGGACAGACTGAGCAGATTCCTGGTGACTAGATTATTGAGGTTTTCTTAGCAAGAACATGGAAGTGATTTGACATTAACTTCTTACAAGATGTTTTATCAGTTGTCCAGCCTACAACCAGATCTGGGTTTGGTCTCCCATTACTAACCAGGTCCATCTCTGCTTAGCTTTTTGAGGTCCTCTAGATACTGTCAACTGCTTTAAACCCAAACCAAGGAAACACAGGCTTTGTAACCAAGTGGGACTCCCTCCTCCCCATCCAAGTTTCAAACACAGACAATTTTCAATAGCAGCAAGAATTATCTATACCATCAGTGCAGTGATTGATGGAGATCACTTTAAATAAAATGATCATATTAGGCTTGCATGATTACCAGACAGGAGGAAAGGATGGGATTACCAGATGTGTAGAGCTCAAATCCATAACTGTCCCAGTTGCCCAAATGTATGCAAAAGAATTTGATTTTACAGTTGGGATGATTGCCTCTCTCTTTGTTGTTTAGTTTACTAGCGGGAAGCTGAAGGTGGAGCTTATCGAGACAATAATTGGTGTTGAACTATTCATTTAAATTCTGTCAGAGACAACCTCTGTCAGACAAATTGTTCTTGGCTGTAACCAGGAGGAGAAAGGGGTACAGGGATTTCCAAACAACTTCCAGACAGACTCTAGGTTTAATTGTTTTCACAACAATGCTCTTTTGGGGGAGCTGACTTGGAGCCTGCTCCAGTTTATTGGAAATGGCAACAAAAGCAGATTGGAGCTCACTTTAAACCACCAAGTGTCCAGAAAGCTCCTGCTGCAGTTTGGCAGAGCCCTTGACTATAGGTGGTCCAGTTTCCTATGGGAGGAAACCCTGTAGGCTTCATCCTATCTCTAAGCTTTCTGGTTCAATTCAACCTCTACACAGTTGTAGCAAATAAGGTTCTCCTCTGCCCGCCCCTCCAAGCTTGTCTGTATGAATGCAGTCCAGCCATCCTTGCAGCAGGTAACCACGGTCAGAACTTTTGAGAAAAGTATCCATCAAGCCACTTTCACAAACCAGGCTTTTTAATGTAACAGTGAACTGATGCCATCACAGACAGTTTTGGGGAGGGTTTCAGGGGCATCTTTACATTTCTTATCCTCTGTTTTCACCCATGTAGCTAGCCCTCATGGCAATTCCACAAAATTGAGGTATCTGCAAATCATCAGATACATCCACGCAAATAAAAATGCTGCAAAAGTAGATGGGGTAGGGCAGCTAAAATGCATTTCCATTAATTTTTTGCTAATCCATAACCAGTGGTAGGTCAGAGAGCAGGGCACTGACTGGATGATGTTCCAGGTATTCCGCTGTTGGTCGGTTAGAGAGACAGAGGGTAAGTACTCATCAGCTCATGGTGTTCAGTGAGAAAAGACGACTCACAAATGTAGACCACCACGTTTCACTGCCAGCAGAGAGCTGCAAATAGTGAAACGATTGAAGATTAGCTTCAAACAGCTGCTGGAGGGATAGGGAGGTTCACTGGAAAGAATGGAATAAAGAATGGCCTTAAAAAACTACAAGTGGTCTCCTGAATATTGTGACTTGATAGAATGCAAGACAGAAGAGAAATGTTCAGGAAGCCCTAGAGCACAAACAAGTTCATGGAGTTAATGCGCTCTTACTTGAATGCCCTTCATTTTCTGAATTTGCTGCATTGCCCATATACATAACTGCAACACCACAGGATTAGTCACATAAGGTTATCAGGTTTTCATACATTTTACATGAAGCGACTGTCTTTTGTTGTTTGACTTGGCTTATACTATTTCTTAGGCTTTTGGTTTCAAATTATCTCTGAATCAGTTCTAGTATCAGGGAGGGGACTGGAGAAGACTCATAACTGATGGTAGAGTACATGCCTTACAAGTGGTAGGCTTCAGAGCCAATCTTTGGGAGCTAGAGATAAAAGGATGACGTGGATATACCTCCCATGCTATTCTAATAATATAGAAATGGAGCCTGAATACTTTTTAATATGCCACCTTTACATCTATCTGCAGATGCTGATATGACAATAAAAAAGCCTTGGTTGCTATTTTGCATACACAGTTGTATTATCTTCTGCGTGTCTGGCCTGTTTAATGTATCTTTTAGTTGTAAGAACAAAAGCCAGGATACCTGAACAGTTCCAAAAGGAACAGAATCACAGTGCAAAACCAAGCAGTTCCTGCAGCAGATGAAAGAACGGTTTCACAAATGACAAACTGCCAAGAAACATAAAAACCATGGTAAGCTTCATGCCAGTGTTTTACGCTAATGAAAATGGAACCAGCCACGAGCCTTTCTGGTTTAGGTACTCTGAGATATTAAAACCTTGGGAATGGATTTGCTCTCTAAAAAGTTTCTATCCCTTATTGCAATTGCACAAATTAAAAGTATATTGAATTGTTTTCCATTCATTACAAACCGCACTAGGCAGCTTCTAATGCACCAGGCAATTGCCTACCGGTCCAGTCAACTGTTTCACCCCTTCTGTAGCCCTCCTTTGTCATTTGAGAAGGCCCACATGTAGCAAGTGAAGAATGAAAAAGGCCAAATGGAATGCTGGTGAATAGGCTTGATCTAGCTCAACCTTTTCAAATTACTACACTAATTTTCAACGTGTGAATTTAACTGTGTGTTTGCCCCTCTATAAACAGGATAAATAAACACTCTATCATTTTTACACTTGAACTGTATTATGATTTTAATGCAGGCTTAGGTGAGATGAGGTCAGAGGATACAATTAAATGGATATGGTACCATCTGGATATTAGGGTCTCTTTAACCATGCTTGAGTGATTTATCCATCAGCAACTCATGTACTGCTCCATAAAAATTGATATCTGTTTTGTTTAAAGGTATTAAAATACAGTGTACTTTTAAAATTAAAGGCTAAAATATTACATTGTTGCCAGCAGGTAGTTTTATACCTTATTCACTGAAACAGACATTCCTAATGTAGGACTACAACTGTTACAGGACATTTAATCTGGTTGTTGATGTATACGCGAACACAGACCCTGTAAAGGAAAGACCTATTGCATGATAAATCATGGTATCATCTCTGTGAGAAAATAATTTAATACGATTACCTTCCTTGTTAAAGGGCTATATATCTGTTACACCTTTTAGCACAATTAGATTTGTCTCTGCAAAGCTGCTAAGGAAATGCTGCATAGACCTGTTTAATAAAAAGAACACAAAGCTATGAGGGTGCCACAATTTTTTTTTTATTACAAGTTTGCTACTAATACTTTATGGCATTATGCTGAATGTATTCTGTAATCAAACTAAATTGATACAGAATCAAATATTTCAACTGCCACTGGTAAAGGCAAATAAATAGCAGGGAGGACAGATCCCTGAAAAAAAATCATTCATCAATATGCCTGCAGACAAGGAAAAGAAAAGAAAATGAAACAAAAGTTAAAGAACTGCATATTTTAAAAAGTAACATTTGATTACACATTTCCAGAAACAGAAGAAAAGAAATAAGAATAGCCAGCAAAAAG
This sequence comes from Candoia aspera, assembly GCF_035149785.1. Classification (NCBI taxonomy): domain Eukaryota; kingdom Metazoa; phylum Chordata; class Lepidosauria; order Squamata; family Candoiidae; genus Candoia; species Candoia aspera. The sequence goes on along the minus strand of NC_086153.1, from coordinate 201,185,906 downwards.
TCAACAATACTTCTGGACAGTAATTTATATAGTTTAGTAATTTTTCTGTCAATAGGATACAAATAGCACTAATATATTACTATAATTCTTCATTTTCATTAAGACATCTGCCAAGTTCTCAAACCCTTTTTTCCATTTCCGACTTGACTTATAATTGCATAATCCCTTGGGGGAATGTCAATATTATTTTAATCAATTTTAACCACAATACACTATGGATGATTACATTGCAATATCATTTCCAAAGTTACCTCCTCCTATTCCTCATTTGCAAAGGAAGAGAATACAATGAATGTTGGTAAATCTTATTTCCAAAAAGGAGCCAACTACAGCTGATTAGCAATGTTCCATTCGGAACTGTCACAGGAAAATGCAGATATATTACATATTTACTCTCCTATCAAGGGACAAAAGAATGATCATTTTGATTGATTACTTATTTGTAAAATATACTCTTGTTCTGTAGTTTTGGACAACTTCCTGCATGCTCTCATATAAAACAGATTGCTACTCTCTGTTTGGGGAAATCTGAATTGCTGTGGACAGCTGTTTCTCCAGGAACAATGACGGTGGCTTCTTTTGAACTCCCAAAAGTGGGATAAGTAAAGTGTAGACACGTAGGGGAAACAATCAACCAAGATAGCAGTCTTTTGAGCCGTAGGCACATTTGAAATGTTGAAAACAAGTTGTGGGTGCTCACATAAAACAATTGTTATCGGGGGGGGGTGTCCTTTCCTAAAGCAACTGTCACAGCGAACATGGTGAGACCCAAAGTACCCATTTCAGCACTGTCCAAAGCACCCAAGAAAAATACCTTTCCCCAAAACTTAAATATAAAGCGACCCTGAGGTCTGGTTTTCAAAATCCCACTCTTTTGAATTCTGATTTTTTTTTTACTCTGAATGCAAAATTATTATTTCAGCTAAATTAACTTAGCATACCTACCTCTAAAACCACAACCAAATATGCACTTTGTAAAAGTAAGTGTATTGCTCAGACAAATGCACGTGTACTTTAGGGAAACATCCCCACACCAGCACAAAAACACAAACGAAAGGCTCTCTCAGATAAAACACCTCCCACCAAACCAAATTCGCCAGTATGTGTACGCCAATCAAGGGCAAAGCAAAGAGCCATCTTTTCTCTCTCTCCACAACTCTGAGTCCTCCTATAAATAATCTCTAACAGCCTCACCTTACTTGCTCATCTTCCAGTTTAAAAAGCTGATAAAACAATGTACAACTGTATAGTATGTAAAAAAAAACCAGGGCAGGAAGGCTGACAGCCCATGGGAGGTGTCTTAATGGGGAATACTTGGGCTTCCAGGGGGAACTTCCTTAGCACAGATCCAGTATTCCCAGGCACTCGGCTGCCCAAAGAGTCACTGGTGGTACCTTTTAAACCCAAGAGTGATACCACAGGCGTCCTTTTCTGTGGATTCATTCCAGGGCACTGATATAACATTTAAAAACTGTCAACCAATCATTTGTGACCTTGCCATGAAGACATCAATCTCTCTCCCCCCTGCTCAAATCTCATTTGCCTGATAGATTTTACGTTGGCCTTCACAACAGGGTTACAGGTCATAAAATGTTACAATATTGATGTGGCACAAACCCATGGGCCAGCCAAACTAAACCCCTCATGTCTGAGAAAGAACTGTTTGTACCACATTCTAGTCTGAAAGAGTCCTTCTACAGTATAAATGGTTACAAAGCAGTGAAATGCAGCTATACTTGAGGGCATAAACATTGCTGACAGCAGTTAACCCTTTCAGTGTTGCACTCATAGAGTATTTAGCCTATTACCGGGACAGCCCTACTGTTGGGGAGTGCAAAGTGGCCTTTCTCAGAGGACTGTCAGCATTAAACCACAGGCAGCTTTTAGGTATGGGTCCCTGCTAAAGAGCTGAGCCACAGCCAGGAAACCTTGTTGCATCAGCAAGGTGTTAGCCCACCAGGAAATCTTGATTGTGCCTTCTGGTCAGAATGTCATCTTAGCATAACTGAGCCACTCAAGAACCCCAGAATATTCACTTGTCAGCAATGCCAGAGCTCAACTGGGCTCCACTTGCCCTTCTCTCAGCAGGCATGGAGGGAGCAGGTCTGAGATCCTGAGCAGGTGGCACAGGAAGAAGGAGAAGGACAAAGTTTTGGTGGTAGCAACTCACATAGTGGGGAAATGGAAGGGGAATATCCAGGTTCAGGGAAGTAGGTACCTTCTCCATGACCTTCTCAAACTTATTGTGTCACTACTTGCCAAACGTGTGTCCCAAGCTGCAAATTTGCTTTGCTCACTGAGCAGGACTGAAGGTTTGAGCCCAGCAGTTTCTGACCCAGGGAACCTGTGCCTGGACAACAGACACCAAGCTGAGAGTGTTTTAAAAATATTTATACCATTTTTACATTTTCCCCATTTGCTTTGCTCAATACCTGAAGATAATTTTTGTGCAAGGGGTAAGAAATGAATGCCCTGCTGGAGACTGCTAAACTGAGGGGTTTTCAAACTGTGCTCTGTGGGACTACAGGGTTTCACAAGAACTTGATGGACTTCTGGGAGAGATTAAGGGGGGGAAAAGTTCATTAGAATACAGCTGATCTTCTGTCCCTGCCTCTTGATCAGGATTCCAGTATTTTTTTTTTCAGCTAACAGATTTCATGGCCTAAAACAGTTTGAAAAATCCTGGCTAAACTTACTGCTCCCTATAGTCTTTGCCACCATGGCCAATTAGGCCCAACAAGGGAGTTATATTTCAGGAATATCTAAAAGATACATGTTCATTAGGTTTATCGTTTGAGCAAGAGCCAGGTTTGGGTGTCACTACTCTGGAGTAAGCAGTTGGAAGGTTTCTATGAAGCCTTGACCATCCTATAGTTTACAGACAAGCAAGAGAAAATAATGGGATGGGAGTAATAACAAAAAGCAAGGTTTAGAGGTGAGGAAATGGGTATGCATACCAAAACTAAGCAGCAAGATTTATTAATCCATGAAAAATTAGGGACAATGTTTGGTTATCCAAGGTACATATTTCCTGCACATATTTAACATAGCAGCTCTTACATAGCCCCAAAGCCTTTCGATGCTGACCTTGGCAATATTACAGGCATAATATTTTCCCAAGGATGACTTCTTCCTGAACTGAGTCTCCAATATATTCTGAACAAACAAGCTTCCCTCACCAACAGGCATACAGTAGCTATCTTCTTTCCCCACCTGCTTTTTCTTGAATGAGCACATTTCTTGTATATTTTAGGCCTTTCAAATGTGATGTGTTATGCACACACAATTCTGCTAAAGAAACTATAAACCATTTGTTAATCGTTGCTAGCAAGACAGGTGCATTTTCTTTACAAATTGCAGTGCAGAAGAAGTGCAGTGTTAGCATGGGGGTAATTTAAAGCTGCATGTTTAATATGCTCAACATATTTGGGGTTATTATACACTGTTTGTATTTTGTGCTACAGAGTCAAGAAATGGTTAGGAAAGCTGCAGGCCTGATTCCACCCGTCTGTGGAAAAATCCTTGAATTAGGGTGGCATTAATCTACTTGAATGAATAGGCCAGTTCGGATATCAGTCTCCAATGAGGCTTATGAAGACACATAGGACACAGTGGTGTTTCTGAACTGCAAATTGTTCATCTCTGGGTTTCTGTTTAGTTGTTCAGCAGCATCAATGCATTTGATATTTCAGTATAAGCTCCTAGAGAAATATGAGATAATTTCTAATGAGTTGGCCACTACCCTTAGATGAACAGAATAACTAGTTGTATGCATTAATGGATGTTAAATGTGAACAGTGACGTGCTATCACAACTAGGCTTCTCCAAAAAATACCTAGATTTCCAATTCTGGGATATAGACTGAGCTTTGATTTGGGTCAAAAAGACCCCAGGGTCGAGCAAGAGACCTCAGTAAGCTTATCTTCAAAGGGTGTCTTGAAGGAGCCTCAAGGAGTGTATCTGGAACTCCTATGTTTGAAGAATCCCATTTTGATTCAGTGTGGGAAGTCAGATGAGGTCTGAGTCAAGGGAACAAAGGTTCTAGAATAAGAGTAGAGAATTGTGATTCTTTAAATAGTACTTAAGTACACCTCTAAGCCATGTTCAACATTGGTCGTACTTTTCAACAACATCTAGACAGCCAGAATTCACACTTCTGTACTAGAAAGTACAAGCTCAGGCGCCAGCTGGTGAAAGAGTACATACCTAACAGTCCAAGATAACAGTGTTATAGGCTCCTGGGAATTATGGTTTCAGACAGAATAAAGGGCTGCTTCAGAGTATAATCAACATCTTGCAGTTAAACTTAGGCAGAATCTGGGATTCCAGACTTTTAAAAGCTCTTAACTGTGTTAGCTGCTGGAAGAAACAGATATTCCACTTTCAGTCTTGCAGTTTATCTGGCTCTGCTTATTAATTGGCATCTTTTGTGTTAAATTCCCCAGTGACCTGGCTTAATACAGCTAGGAATAAAAAAAAACTTTTTTAGGCAGATATGCATACTTCCAGTTCTAAACAAAACACTTGGCTACAGCCATCTATGTTTATTTTCTCTGAATGCGTGGGAGCCAGTGTGTCAGCCCTATAAGGTAGACCAGACCAAGAAATCAATGCCTTATAGATCTAAAACTATTTTTATCAGAACAGCTGCAGTGACAGAGTCTTGCAAGTCTGAATGTGCTTCCCCCTCCCTCCCTTTACCTTTGTGTGAACTAGGGAGGGGCTTGTCTGAGGCGTTTTCTCAAATTAGTTTCTCTGAAAGGACAACACATGCTAATGTAATGCACCAAAATCTTTGCCTCATTTATTTAAAATGCTGATTTTTAAAAAAATTATCAATCTGTACCAGTAACCCTAACCCTAATTTCACAGGCATAAATAATCAGTAGATGCTTTCCACAGATCTTACCTCCTGATCTGTGAAGCAGTGAAGCAGTGAAAATGTTTTTAAATTGCTGCACTGCTTTTAGAATTTTGCATCTTCTCTTGACATCCTGGGACTCTTTTCTGATCTTTGACTCCATATGTAGAAAACGATCTCCTAGGGTTACCCAGGAAGAATGGAGTACAGTTGTTGTTTTAACAAATAAAGCAACCTTTTGTTTGGCTTAAAACTAAGCATGCTTTAATAAAAGTAGGAGTCAGGAGCTACTCCTGGAGAGTGAATGGACAAAAGAATGTTACTGGCCTGAAGAAGAGGCTTTTCCAGCTCAGCAAAATTTTTCAGGCCATAAGAGCTTAATTGAGATACCACTAAAAGGGTTAAAGAAATTCTGACTGTTTTACTACATGAATGCTGTCAGTGAGATGCACTTAAAATTTCCGTTTAAAAGACATGTAATTGCTTCAGATTCTTTATATTATCATAACTCTTCAAAATTGATTGGTTTTAGGTTTATGGAAAAATATGCAAATGTGCAGAGAAATATGAGACACATTTCTCATAGTGGAAATAAAAGTAGTTTGCTGAGAATCCATTTGATTGCATTTGATTACAGAACAAAATGTAATTATTTAAGGTACATGTCTTGAGGCTTCTAGAAAGGCATACTGTACAAGTGAAGTATTTAGTATACTTGGTTTTTGTTTGCCCGCATTTGAGCAGTCTGTTCACATATATTTTGACAAGCCAAAATATTAGATGAAGACTGCTGTGCAAGTACTTTGCATTTGGACTGAACCAAATATTGCTCAGTGAATATTTTCTTTGCGAAAAAGGGTTGCTTCCTTGACAGATCCTTCCATGTATCTTTTTGCTTAATCTCGGAATATATTTCTGATTGATTGCGGCTTTGTTATCATTTAGTATTTAAATTCTCTCCCGCCACCCTGAGGGATAGAATGTCTTCATTCACTGAGTCAAACTGGCTACGTAACGATGAAACAGATCATGAACTGCTCATGTGCAAGTGCCAAGTTAAGCTGAAGATGAAGGAAGCCAGTCAGTTTCCAGAATGTATCTTGAGCATATACCCACCATTTTCAAGGAGAACATCAGGAATCACTTTGAAGTTCTGAGCCTCACTGATAGAGAACCAGAGGAACTGTGGAATGAACTTATAGAAACTGTTAATGGAGAATGTGACAAAGACTGCCAAGGACGAAGAAACAGGAGAAAGCAAACTGGATGCGAGAACAAACAGTGGAAACTGCCAAGAAGGGAAGGGAAGGGAAGGGAAGGGAAGGGAAGGGAAGGGAAGGGAAGAGAAGAGAAGAGAAGAGAAGAGAAGAGAAGAGAAGAGATAAAAGTCTTGGGAAGAAAGTTAACAAAGAGTTTCAGGGAGTTGTTAGAAAAGGCAAGAAGCACTATTACAACAACATCTGTAAAGACATTGAAGATGGAAGCAGATATGGAAAAACAAGGAAACTCTCTCAAAAGAGCCCTACATGCAAAAAGACATGCCAGTTGGCTTTAGAAAAGGCCAAAGAACATGAGACCTTATTGCTGATGCATATCGGATAATTGAGAAAGCCGAAGAATAACAAAAACAAGTCAGTATGTGCTTCACTGATCATAGAAAGACCTTGTCTTAATCACATCAAGCTGTTGAATGTGCTCAGAAAAACTGGAATCCCAGAACATCTCACTATCCTCATGAGAAACCTGCACACAGGATAGGAAGCCACAGTCTGGATGGAACATGGTGAAACAGATTGGCTGCAGGTCAGCAAAGGAGTGAAACACAGCTGTATATATTCCCTTTATTTATTCAAACTATATAGGCTGAGGGAGACTGGATTGGTGGAAAATGAGTGTGGTTTTAAAATTGGAGGAAGAAACATCAATAACCTGCACTGTGCTGATGACACAACTCTACTAGCCAAAAATGCAAAAGATCTGTACACTCGAATAATAAAAGTCAAGGAGCACAGTGAAAAAGTGGGACTAAATATATAAATCAAAGATATTAATTAAATATAAAAAAGACCAAACTAATGACAATAGATACAACAACCAGCCATAGAATTGATGAAAATATCAGTGTTGGATAGCTTCTGTCTTTTAGGATCAACTATCAACAGTAAAAAAAGATACAGTCAGTATGCCACTGACTAGCACATGGCAGGCCAGCTTTGAAGGCCTTGAAAACTATATTCAGATGCCATGATGTGTTTATATAGCTCAGTTTCTTTGAGCATCAGCTCCCCACAGGGCTGTATCCTGAGCACATCAGGCTGTTTTCCTGATGACCCACAACTGTTGTGCCAGGTTGACCACCAATTCTGTTGTGAAATATGTGGATGATACAACGGTGGTGGGTCTTATCAAGGATGACAACGAGTGGGCTTATAGGGAGGAGGTGAAGGGTTTGTAATATGAACAGCTTGGTTCTAAACGTGGAAAAAACCAAGGAGATGATTATTGACTTTAGGAATAACCGGCTTAGCCACACTCCACTCTTTATTAATGACATAGCTGTGGAGTCAGTCGGTAGCATCAGATATCTGGGGGTGCAGATAACGAATAGTCTGACTTGGTCTCTTAACACCGTATTTTTGGTAAAACAAGCACAGCAATGTCTGCATTTTTTGTGCCAGATGAGGAAAGCACATCTTCCATCTCCCATCCTCCTTACTTTCTATAGAGGCACTACAGAGAGTGTATTGACCAATTGTATTTCCATCTGGTTTGGAGGCTGTAGTGCCTCGGATAGGAAGTCTGTGCAGAGGGTGGTGAGGGCAGCAGAAAAGATAATTGGGATCTCACGGTCTCTCATCCAGGATATAGCATATACACGCTGTCTGTCCAGAGCTCAAAGATCATCAGTGACTCCTCCCATCCTCATCATGGCCTGTTTTCTTTGTTACCCTCTGGGAGAAGGTTCCACTGCATCCGATGTGGAACAGCCAGATTGGGCAATAGCTTTGTCCCCCAGGCTATTAGACTCCTGAATACTTAATAAGTTTTTTTAAGTGGAATGTGCAATGTGCAAAGAATGTAGAAGTTGTAGTAATTATGGTATTTTTATTTTAGTGTCTGATCATGTTTGTGAGCCAACTGCAACAAAATTTCATTTTATTATGCACTTGGTGTATAGTGTATAGTGGAATGACAATAAAGCTATTCTGTTCTGTTCTTGTTATGAGTATGAATGGTGAGCAGGAGGGGGCCCCTATCCAGGGGGGAAAATGCATGTGTAGTTTAGAGGCTTTGAACTGTCCTTCAAAGAAACTCAGAGCAGACCCGCCTTGAGTTTTGGGGTTTATCCCTCTGAGTTTCCCATGCTCCTTCAGTTTGGTAGGATTTTCTGTCTACTATAGCAGTTAATAAGTACTAGAGACTAATTTCTTGTCTCAGTGTGGATTTATTGCTTAAGTCAGGACTGGTCTGTTCTGTTCTGTTCTATTCTACCAAGATCATAATAGTGCAAGCAATGGTATTCTCTGTGACACTCTATGGAAGTGAAAGTTGGACTTTGAAGAAGCAGGATACGAGGAGTAACATTTTTGAACTTTGAGGCTGGAGAAGAATCCTAAGAATACTGTGGACAGCCAAAAAAACAAATAGATCATTAAACAAATCAACCCAGAATTCTCCCTTGAGGCACTTTTGACCAGGCTCAAATTATTCTACTTTGGACACATTATGTGAAGACCTACCTCTGTGGAGAAGGCTCTAATGCTGGGAAAGGTGGAAGAAAAGAGAAGAGGATGACCAGCATCAAGTTACAGTGAGGATGAGTGCATCATTGGAAGAACTGAAAGACCAGATTAGGGAGAGATTGGCACAGTGAAAATTTATCTATGTGGTCACTAAGAGTCGACAATGACTCGATGGCCTATAATCAATCAATGATGAAGTTGAGAGCAAACTTAGTTCAGAATGAGTACAGGGCCAAACACATAGTGAGGCCAGGGTTACTTGTATTTTGGCTAGCTGATTTAAAGTGGTTAAGGAAGATGGTACAATTATTGCTGCATCTCAGTGTCATTATTCTAAAATATAATGAGAAAAAAAAGTATATATATTTATGTCTTACTCTGATTGCTACAGGGTGGGTTTTTTTTTTCCTTTCTGACTTTGGAAAAACAGAATTTAGAATACGCTTGCTGAAATAGTGAAAAGGGTTGGAGACTACTGGGATATAGAGAAAATGGTAACATTATGAAACAAACATCTTTGACATAGGGATGCCACAAACTATCCACAGCCTTCAGTGCTTACTACTTACCCAGACTAATCTTTGGTAGGATGGTGGTGTTGATCTTCATTTATATAGCATAATCAGTATAATATTCTGCAACAGTTATATACGTAGTTATGAAACAAGTTTCTTTTGAATGTATATTTTGTCAATGTTATTATTTTATTTGACATAGCAGAGAATAAATTATAAAGATGTCTTTGAGTCAAACTCATCTCCTGGTGCGAGTATGGACCCATGCATCCAATTTCAGTACCATACAGTAGTAGTTTCCATATTTCATTGTTGAAATGAAAAACCCTAAATGGATGCATCCATAATACCACCCGGAATTAAGCTTGACCTGAAGGAACCTTTACTTAGTGCAAGGGGGGCGGGGTTGCATCCTTGCTATTAGGATTTGTGTTTTACACAAGTATTGCTAATGCTGTTGAGATTGTGGAAGTGCAAATGTTACTACAGTAGTGTAATGTGGATTTCATTAATTTGTTGACTTGTCATGTGTGCATTTTATATACACTTTTGTGTCTTCTTGTTAAGACATTAATGCTTTTCGTGCAGTTAAAAAACAAAGAGAAAAGAACAGAGTTTCTTTGGGGAGGCTTCTGCCAAGTAGCCAGATCTGTTGCTTGATTTTGTTGGCCTTACAAGGTAGTCCAGACAAGAAGCACACCCAGGAGAACTAGCTCTATCTTTATTGTAAGGTTACATTAACATAACCTTGCAAGTTTAAAAGTACATCTCTTTCCCTCGCCTTTACAGCCCAAGAAACTAGGGAGGGTCCCTTCTGAGATATTTGCCATGTCCCCATTCCTTCTGCAGACTCAGCTGCCTCTTATCTGTTGCCTAGTCTGTAGCTCTTCCTCCTGTCTCCCAAGGTCATTCCCACATACTATTACAGATTTTACTAAGAAGACCTATAAAAAACTGGCCAAGGGGATGATTTTACTTTTTAAAACATTAAGAAAATTTTGTAGAACTAGAAGAAATACAGTTTTCTTGTTTATCTTCAAGTTAAAATAAATTCTAATTTAAAGGGTTGTTAAGGAGATTCATTCTACTATCTGTTAATGTGTTGGGTCAGAACCTAATTAAAGAACTGAAAAGCTTTCTCTGCGCAAGGCAGTGGGTAAGAGCAGAGATCAGTTCTGAATTCTTTTAGGTTTTCAAAAATATTTTGAAAAATGCCCACTGGACTATTTTTCTACATGTATGCTGCTATGATTTGCTATCCCATCTAGTTTTGTAAACCTGGAATGAAAAACAAATTTATTTATTAACTATGGCTGCAATATGCAGGTGGGTTTGAATTCTTTTGGAACACAGCTAGCATGACACATTTTGATGGAAAATTTCAAGTTTGGTTCTTTTTTCCAAGTTTGAAATAAATCACATTTTCCATTTCATACACACGTCTTCCAGATAATATTTAAAAAGTGTTGGTTACAATATAATTCTTAAAGAATCGGTTCAAGAGTTGTACCATTAACTGAAATGGTTTGAGGTTTTTCAATAATTATTATATTTTGGTTTCAAAATTAAATAAGATTATAATCATGATTTTGCATGGATCTCTGATTGTCAAAAATGCATATATTCTTTTGCAATATATTCCTAAGATACAGAATTTATCAACACACCAAGCGTGTTGCTTGAGACCTCATGAATGGAGATAACATAGAAAATTATTATGCAATTCCAGTGGTAGTCCACATTATGGACTTCTCAAGGAGCTAGGTCTTTATATAACAAGTCCAAAATATGATAATTGGAACTTGGTCATTTGTGCCTTAAGTGAGAACTCTAGATTGATTGTTCTATAATCCATTTGTTTGTTTTCTTGGCTAATATGGTGATGGCTTCTTTGGGCAGGGCAAAGGCATGTTTCCTTTGTCTTTGTGATTGTGCTTGTGTTTAAGTGTTTAAGGGATTAGGATGATTCCTTCCTCCTTCCTTCCCTTTTCCTGAAAGGCATGTTCCCCGTTGTGATGCATGAATGCATTGCAACGGGGGACATGACACTGGTTCCTGTTCTTGTCTTTCAGCAAGTGGCATTCTGAGGCATGCAGTCTCCGATTCTGGAGATAATAGTTTGCTGAGGAATTTTATAGCAACTCTTAAATAGTTTGGTGTAATTACTTAATCTGCCCTCCTCATAAACAATTATCCTCCTTTCCCAATTAGCTACTCAATTTTGATCTGCAAAATCACTTGCATTAAAATAATCCACATGTTTTTCACCGTCTTGTCCCTCAGATGAATACAGTCTCCCATATAGCTTTTCATTTTCATCAGGTAAATCTTGGCAGAAATAACACCATATTTGTAGGTTGGGGTTGATGGGGAAACAAGTGGGCTGTGGGGCGCTGTACCACCTACTTAATTCAAGGTGCAGTTGTGAACGGAAAAAATGGTCAAAATGTGGATTGTTTCTGTGCATAAAAATCCATCTCTAACATACTTCAAGCCCCTGGGAAGCTTGTCTTCAGGGACTGGAAGAAAAACTATTTATAAAACTCTGTTCTTTTATTGATCATTTATTGAACAGCGTTGTGTTTCTGCACAGAACGGTCACTGACTGGAGACCCAAGCTAACAGAGAGGACAGAGGCAACTTGCTGGGGCAAAGGTCAGCCTCAGGCAGGACTGCACTATTTGCTTAGAGAAATGCTGGCTCCTTGGGAGGAGGAGGTTGTTGGCCACGATCTCTTCCTACTCTTGTCCACACCACCTGCCTAGGAAGCCTGAAGACCTCGGATCTAACTAGGCCACCTTGATTTTCTTCTTGTCAGTTATTTATCATCTCCCTCAGCGTTAGACGGAAACAGAATACAAAACAAAAGTTATATTTTCTTTTCAGGAAGGGTTAAGCACTGCTCCCAAACAGAGTAAGAACAAAGTGGTATTACAGATCTGGGTCAAAGAGATTGTTTGAGTGCATTGCCTGATGGACAGATCAGTTTCCAGAGATAATAAGGAGCCATATATATTTATCTGAATATTGATCCGACTTCAAGAGAACCTACAAAGAGAATTGCTTTGCCAGGCAATTGGATATTTTTATACACACACACACACTTGAGCCCTATACGAATTCTATCCTTTACCATTAAAAAAAAAAACTGAGGAAGATCTTATTCATGTCTTCCTATTCTCATCCTAGTTTGAAGTAGGATTAACTACAAAATAAATATACATTACTATAAATTGTACCTTGTGTACTATTTGGAAGCATCTGATTAATGGCAGCAAGCAGAATTCTGGATTGAATTTTTCTTCCTCTTTCAGTATAACTGCAGGCTTGTCTGTCGTATTTCTCCCCCCACTTAAATCTCAGCTATTTGAAAATATGAATTAGAGTTGTGCATTTACAGATCTCACCAATACAGCAAGGGAGATCAGGATACACAAATATCTGAGTACGAAACATCGTTTATTCAAGCCCAGATTAGCTGAATGCATCTTTTTACATGTCGGTGTGGCAGAGCGAACATACTCTTTTATGGGGATATAGTGGAGGAGATGGGTGTCTTAGGGAAAGGCAGGGAAGTGAATGCCCACAATCATATGTGGCCATTAACTGTTATGATTGCAAGTACGCATGATGAGTTGATACTAGGATCGTTTTGTGCTGAGTCCACTCTACTTGCTCCCATAGTTACAGGAATCCAAGAAAACAAATATATGAAGTTTATAAACACACACACACACACACACAGTTTTAGTTCTTTAATTTCCACACAGTAAGGGAGCTGGCTTTGTTTTAACATGAAATGTAAAATATTCTCTCATGTGAATAATTCTTCCAGACACAATCCCGTTAGTTCCACCACTATGTTATGAATTTATTAAGTACTCAGGGAAAGGTACTCCATACAATAAAGGATTCTGTTTGCCAGTTTGCAGTGTACAGGCAAGGAAGATTTCCTCGTCGAGAAAGAATGGATATGCCATGAAGCTCTCCAATAAAATAAGTTTTGTGTCTGGCAGGCTGTAAAGTGCTCAGGCATCATGAAAGCTATTTTGCAGGATTAAGAATTATTTCCTGAATAGCCTGAACAAACAACCACAGTTCCAGTCTGAGGGACTTAATATGTTTTGGGGAGAGTTCGAAAATATAAAAATGAGGCCAGGAACACTGAGCTGTGGTGTCAGTACTTCTGCTCAAGACAAAATGCTGAGTATCTGCCCCCAGCCCCAAATCCTGTTTCTGAGCTTTGCCGATTCTGAAGGGGTAATGCGTTTCTTTCACATTTATGCCATCTCAGTCTTGGTGTTGGCTTAAAGGAGACTCTTTTGATCATTTACTTTCCTTCCTTATTCTCCACCTTTATTTTCTTTTCTGACCATGTGGGTTATATTTTGCCCTTATGTCGGGCACTACGCATGGTTTTCTTACTTATTTAAGTTTTCATTTGCTTTTATGGGTGCAAGACCGTGGAGAAGACAAAGAAGGGAACCAACAAGAAAAGAGATCAAATATATTTTAAAAAGTAGATCTCATATCGCTAGTTAGGATAAAAATGCATCCAAGGACTGAAAAAATGGAAATGTAGTGCTCTACCACATGCTCCTCAGGTCTCTTCAGTATCATTAAAAGGGATAAAACTCACTATAAGTGGTATGGAACATCCCTTCCTTTCCAAGAGTCATTCTGTAGCATCACTTTAAAGGCAGAGACTGTGATAATCTGCATGGTGACATCTGCACGTTGGCTTCCATGAAAACTTGAACCTGCAGCGGTAGAAGTAACTTCTGAATTAAGCTGTCACTATTCCTTCTAGTCTTCAGACTATTTCTTTAGAGGAGCTTGATAGGAAGCCAATGACACCTGCCTTTCTATTTATCAAGGGTAAAGATGAATGTGGTTTCTTGTATAGCTAAATATGCTACCAACTCCAACATAAGAGGAGTGTTATCAGCAAGCTTGATAACTAGTTGTCTGGTTTTAAACCAGATATGGTACCAGTCTTGCTAGCGAAGACCAAAATATAAGGTTAAACTTATTGCAGGTTACCTGGTCTATACATGCAAGTGAACTTATGAAAAGCAATCCTGTTAGGTCAGCTAGAATGGAAGAGCCACCAAGTGAACATTATGGAATTCAGAATTGAACCAACGGATACCTATTCATACCTGGAATACTCCTCACACCGGGCTTCACCTGTACCATACATACAAACGTGGCAGAATAAAAAAAAAAAATGGAACTGCAGCAGGGACTATCAAGCTAAGCACTGGCAGTAAGGATTTCTTATGTTCTTTCTTTCTGACTCCTGACAGAAAAAAAAAAGAAAAGAAATTACAGTAGTTAATATGAGATGCTAGTTGCTAAGGCAGTCCTGAGGCCCCGATGCAAGAGTCTTCCAGATCTGCTTTATGACTTAGAAGGGTAATCTTCCCTGCCTTCATCAGTTTAGTTATTTATTTAATGTATTAATCTCATTCATAACCCACTGAATCAACCAAGGACTCTTGGCATTTCTGGAGTGTGAGAATATATTGCACTATAGGATTTCCACAGCTTTTCACTGCATGTCCTGGCTGTGGTCATGGAAACCACAATCATATTTAAGGGAAGGCAACATTATTTTGAATGTTAAAACACATTATTGGCCACTGTCCCACACGTCTCAAGGAGAAGGCCACTTTTATCAGTTGATTTGGTTATCACAGCAAGCAGCAAATTGCTAGTAGTTTATTTATTTCTGTATTTTTTACTGCCAGGAAAGGAGATGGTTTTGTAGGATTTTCTGCTTCAAGCCTAAATTTCAGTACTGGGTTCTAATTTACTGAATCAGGTAGTTCTAGTTACACTGTCCTGGAATTTTCCTTCTCTCCAATTTTAGAGAAGGTGGCAACCAAAATAATAACTGAAGTTCCTTACACTACTAGTCCTTACATTACTAGTCCTCCTGATCTTTAAAAAAGAAAATCCTTTCTCCTTTTTCTTTCAATGTTGGTAAACTGCTCTCCCATCACTGGGTCCTTTGCTGTGTCTTGGAAACATGCCTATTCATGTTCTTTGTTGAAAAAAAGTTTCTTTTATTCTTTGGTTCCTCTAAATTTCACCCAGTGACTCTTTCCTTTATACTTTATGTTCTTGAGGCAACAGTTCTCTCTCAGCTCAGTCTTCATCTCTCTGCTACTCACTGAAGCCAATTTAGCGGCCTGCTAGAACCACTGAAATGGAGCAGAGCTTATAACACAGCTGAGAAGCTGGCACAGAAAAAGAATTATCTTAAAATAGCTTCATTGAGCATGCCAGAGAAACACAGGTTATGGATCTTACACATTCAGCCCTCCCAAGCATAAAGAATCACACGCTTAGACATATTAGGTTAAGAAGTAAAAAGGAATTTCTTACTGACATTATTGTTGCTTTTGTTACATCCATCTTGGTGGAAAAGATGAGGTTCCTTTGTTCTTCTAAATACTTAGTTTTGCCCTACACTCTCAGCCCTACAGCTGCCAAGAGCTGCCTGGAAGAAAGGGGAATTCCAGGCCCACCACACGGTGCCCAGAATGGAGGAGAGCAGCGCATATCCATGCGCTTGCTTCTGGTGGAGGAGAAGGAAGAGAGGAGGAGGAAGTGGGAGTGGCAACAAACAGCTTCCTCAGAGTTGCACTGTGGGGCAACTCAATTTACATGTTAATTCACATGCAAATGAGGCATGCTGGATTTGCCAGGAGTTCCAACACTAACATCATGGACCTGTTCCAATCTGGCATTTGTTCAGGATACTTTACAGAGTGTGCATTGGCTTGTGTCGTTAATGATTTGCTGCTGGTTACAGCAAGCTGTCTACTGTCAGCCTTGGTGCTGCTAGAGCTATCCACAGCATTCGGTATTTGGACCACTAAGTATTTTTCTCATGTTTAAATTCTCTTGGTTTTGCTGGTGCAGCAGTTCAGTGATTTCAATCTTATCTCTATCATTGGATATTCTCAGTTGCATGTAATGATTCCATCTCCCTCTCATTTCTATGATTAGTGGGAGTTCTTAAGCACATGGAGTCTACTAATATTTTTTTTATAACTCTTCCACTCGTTTCCCTGATTTCATCTTCCAAGTTCAATAATATCTATGCTGATGACTTTCATGTTGATTTGTCTGTCTCTGCTCTGGATAATACGGAATGAACATCTCTTTTCAACTGTGTAGGTAGCATTTCTGAGAGGATGTGCTAAACTGAACATCAACCTAAACTGAACCACCTAAAACTGAAAATGGTTAAGACAGAAATTATTGTATTCCATCCTAATCTTCTCATTCCTCCCTTTCCCTGTTTCTCTCTTTGGTTTTCAAGGCTGCAAGTTGTGGGTCTCCTTGGTCATGATGAGCCAGGGAATCCAAATCAATGATAAACTCTCTTTAAAGACTTTCATTTTTTTTAAGTTAAAATCTCTGATCTCCATTTAATGAATGTTCATGAGATCTCTTGGTTCCTCACTACCGAGATGGCTAAGCACCTGATTCTACCTTTGATTCACACTCAGAATCCTGCAGTTTGCACTATTCTAATCCTTCATTATCTCACTCCTACCTCTTTTTATCATTTCTTATTACATTGGTTGAGATTCATGAAATATAACTGTATAAACTACTTGTGTCAGTACACTGTGCCCTGGGTATGGGCTCACCCAGCTTTTTTATAAGACATGCTGGTGGCTCTAGAGCCTGTATGTTTGATCCAATCACCGGAGTAAAGTTGACTGGTTCTTCTGCATACTAGAATAATCTTGCCTCAGTTGAGAGCCTTTTCTTTGGTTTGGTATGGTTGTTTGGAATTATAGTTGGAGTCAGATCTTCTAAAGCTTTAAAAAAGCACTAAAGACATTTCTTTTTCTTGGGCTTCAGTGAAACCATTAAAATTAAAAAAAAATAATTTGAATGTACAGATGTTGCTATTGTAAATCCTTTGTCAGTACTGCCCTTGATCATACACGTCACATGTACATTTACAGCTATTACTATCACTGTTGAGGCCAAAATAATTTGATTAGCCTTAGATGCTATGCACCTTGGTTTGGGGACGGCTGGAAGAGAAAAGGGGTGCCGTCTGCTGCTGCCTCCCCAGCAACAATTGAAATTATGCATAATTTCCACTTTTGCAGAACAGATCTTTTGTTTTAGAATGGGATGCCCTGTCCTGCATAAACAATTGCACTTCCCTTGTGATATACTGGCCTGCTAAAACTACAGGTACATTACTGTTTCTTACTGCAGGCACTTTAGCAGATCCAGAAAATAGCTCACTGGAGAAAAGTTGTCACATCCACTGATTCGTCAACATTTCTTCTCCCCCCCACCCCCGCAAGAGCAGTACCTGTGCCATCTGTGTTTAGCACTTACAAAGCAGCCTCTTTGCAACTGCCATACAAATCAGGGGCAGGCTGAAGGTCACACTGAAGGGATTTCAGGACAGGCAGAAGATGTTCAGCTGCACCAGGGAAGATGTAACAGCATCCCGACACAAGTTCTCTAAAATCTCAAGCTGCACCTCCCCAGCCTGGAGCTGCTGAGGGTCCACTGGGAAATGTGTATTATGCCTGGGTTAATTTACTGATTAATCTCTAGTCAGTGGTTTGTGCTTTCCCCAGATGGCCAATTAAAATTTACAACTGGCAGAACAGTGCCCTGTTGGCAGACTGCTGTGGGGGCCAAAGCTGGAGGCAGTGACAGAAGGCAGGGGCCTAATTCCTGCCTTTAGAAAAAGAAGGAAAGGAAAGGAAAGGAAAGGAAAAAGCTACCACCTTTATTCAGTAGTAGCATATAACCCAGGAAGTATGGGATGCACAGCGCAGTTACAGTGTGGTTCCATTTACTTTCCAGAACTGCAACAGTATTCGAGGCATGATTGGTTTTTCCAACCACAACTGACAAAATCAGCCAGGGGGCACAACTGATTTAACAGCTTTTGAAATGTAATAGCCTTCCCCCCCGACACCACCGATTTGCGGTCCACGTGGATTGATAGTCTAATATCATTCACTTCCTCACAAATATATAAAACATTCACAGTTGTTTGCGTAAATCAAAGACAAAGTGCTGTGTGTGAAGCCGATAATAAGTAACGCTGTGATACAGATAAAGATAACATATTTTCATAGCAAGTGCATGGGAAAAAAATCCAGCAGCTTCTGCCACTTTGTGTTCCTTCCCAAAATGCACTGACATGTGGATTTGAATAAAATATGGCCACACAATGTTTCAGATAAATCTCTGTGAAGATGCCATTTCATCCAATTGTGCATTTTTAAGCATGTGCAAATATGTAAAAAAAAATCTCCCAAATATGTACTGGCTATATGCAATGGAACATCCAGGATGAAGTTTTGACTGTGGCTAGATAATTTGCTTTGAAGAAAGAAAATGACATTTAATTAAGGCAATATGTAATTTTAGGGTACATGAATAATAATGCTGATAGTTCAATGAGTCATACCAAATGGTCACAAAAATGTATTGAAACTCTGTCGTCATGCTGTGCTGTGAGATCACAATGACTGCACATCTAATGGTTGCACAATTTGCTGCATAGTATTTTTGTTTGGTGGAAAACTTAAAAACCACAAACCCTGGAAGTATAGTTGATTATTGTTGCCATACAGATATAATGGCACGAATGTAGCAGGAATAGAGCAGAAATGGATGCTGTAGGGCTGATGGTGAAAACAGTCATTCCCTGCAACACATCCTTTCATACAAATATAAATCTGAGGGCTTTACTACTATGTTTGTTAAACTATGAGGATGATTGGGCTATTCCGAACATATAAAGTGTGATCTCAAGAACATTTTGGCACTCTAGGAAGTGATCTACTGGAGGACTTGAAGCATCTTTGGGCTCTTAGAAGTTGCCCAGGCCCAGCAAGCTCATTTCTCACTGGGTCACTAATTAATCACTCTGCTAAGCAGAGGCAATTGTGATGGAAAGTTCCCTGAGAAAGCTGCTCTTCTCTGGCCTGGGTGAGCACACACAAAAAAAGCAATGTGAGGCACAGACCTTCTTTCTCCAGAGAAGAGCACCAGCAGGTTTCAGTGTGGATCTAGAGCAAAGACTGAATCTTGACTGTGTTCAAGATCAAAAAGAGGGAAGGCTGACCTAGGTGATTTCAGACCTAAATGAGGCTATAATTGAACAAAACCAGACAATATGAGTCAAAGAATCTTCACATTTCTTATAATGCCAGCACACAAACTGTAATGTCCAACCCTCTTAAGACATTTTTAAGGGACCCCATAAATTCAAAATTATATTTTAAATTTCATTTTTAAATCATAAGAAGCATATTTTACATTTCTTTCTATTTGGCTCTATTGAGTCTCCAAAATTGGATATTCCAGTTCTTTATTCCACAACTCAGATGTATAACTAACATTAAATTTCATTTTACTTTTTAAATCCTTGTAATATTGGATGTTGGTTTTCATCTCTTAAGGATCCTAAAAATGTTGGTACCCTGGAGAATATCTGGAACATTCTGTTTAGTTTGTACTATACCTGTTTCAGTTCATATTCCCAAGCAAATGTTAAGTCATATGCAAAATGCAATTTCTCGAAGTCTTTAAAACAACAGTTAGTAATCAACTGGTTCAAAGTATTGATCCCTTGTTTGGCCCAAGCATTCAAATAAAGCATCTTTCCCATTAGTTTCAAGTTTAGGTTATTTTACAGTGCCAATTTCCCATCTAATTCAGGATCCAAACGCAACTGCTTATCCATTAATGATCACATGTGCCTGGCAGCTTTCAAGAACAGAGATGAAGACCTCTGTTTAATATACCTGGGCTCTAAAATTTGCCAAGATTTCAGAGACATTACACATTGACTCTTCGTAGGCCAAAGAGGAAAATACTCATAGAAAGTTCATCCCCAAAGAATATAGATTTTAAAGTAAAAGCCCAATGATATACTTGAAAATCCTGTAAATTAAAGCCACCGCCACCAGGTTGTCCAAGGATATTCAAGGGGCTTAATCCTGTCATAAAAATATTCTCATTAACTTCTTTGTCTGGGTAAAGTATCTCATACAGTTTAACATTGGAATCCCTGTTAATGTATGTATTAATCTTGATATATTATTTATTTTAATTGACAGAAATTTTTTACTTTCATTTAATTAACATCTGATTACTCTCCAGGTGTGCTTTAAATATTTTTTTCCTTACTATCAGATTAAAAATTAGGGTTTGGTAGCAAGATTTTGGAATTCTCTCAGAGCCTGCACCTAAGATGTTGGGGAATTACATGTGGCCCTGGGGCCTCACTTCTATTTGAAACCAGCACATTGCTGTGCACTAAACTGACTCTGGAGAGTTTTTTCAGAAAGGAAGGAAAGAATGAATCCCCCTTCTGGAAGTGAGGCTGTAGTTGGTGTTTGGACCCACCTTCTGATCACCCTTTTCTGCTCAGAAAGATAATTGCTGTCACCATTGCCCCATTAGAAGAACCTTAGGATAGAAACTGGTTCTGGAGGGCCTTTCTGTTGTGTCCATTCAGTGAGGCCTCTTGTGAAACAATCCATTTGTTTCCTTTCATCCCTTGCCCTGTCAAGAGAGTTTGAGGCCAGGGGCTTGAAGAAAATGGGGAGAAGCTTTGGGGAATGCTGTCATTCTTCTTCTGGAGGATTGTCAGCCTCCCAGAAGGGTAATGGAAAGATAAAAATGTGCAACACAAACACCCGAGACAGTATCTAGCAATGTCTGACTAGAAACCTAATGCCAGATTCCATTTATCATATAGTTCTTCTGTGGGAAATCTCTCTCAGGCAGAAGAGTATTCTAATTCTTACCTTTCTCCAGAACATAACACACCTGACAAAGACAAAGTAGAAGAAAATGGTATGTATGAGATTTTCAGCTGAAAGGTCAGTCTGCATAATGCGAAGGCTGGCTACATGCCTTCGCCACAACTTTCACGGTGGTGGCAAGAGTTAAAATAGTTGATCTGATCCTACATTTTTTTCCCAGTGGCCAGTGAAAAATGAAAGTATGAAATGTGTACATCTGGAAATGCCGTAACCTGGGCATTTTCCCAGTCTTTTTACATTTGATGCACACTGTCAGGAGAAAATGTGAACATACCAAAAAAGCTCTTGCTTTCTAATGCTTTCTCCCCTCTGAGAGACCATAAACGATTATAAAGATGAGATTCTCTGTTCACCTAAAGCATAAAGCTGAGCCGCTGTGTGGGTCCAAGTCCCCCTCCCCCTATTAATTGCTCCATACAGAGACAACGGATTTGTGGCTATTTGATCTCCTTATGACGGAATCCAGAAGTGCTGAAAATAAATCATGGCATTTTGGGCAGAAATAGCAAATACAGAACATAGAATTATACTCTCCATATCAATTATACACTTTTTATGTTTTGCATCCGAGTTTGCGAGGGACAAGAAATGTTTATTTATTTATTGTGGCTTCTCTCTTTCAAGTCCCCTCTCATTTACTGAGAGCAATATGCCCTCAATTAACATTTTTAATTTTTATCGCTGTGGGTCAAAATCTGACCTGTTATAATTGAACCAGAAAGAACTTTTCACCCACCTGGTTAATAAGAGCAAAATCTCTTATTAAGAGATAAGAGCATGCCAGACACAACCACATGCCTATGTCTGTCTGTTTTTTTGAGGCCCCCCAAAAGAGGCAATTGTGTAGTGAAAACCACAAAATAATCTGCATACTACAACCATGATACTCTCCATATGTCAGGATGACAACCTCCAGAACTCCGACCCAGATTGTTCATCATTGCTAGAGGTATCATTAAGTTTGTGAAACTTACTTTAATTATTTGGTTTCCTGATATTTCTGATATTGCTTTTTATGTAAGCTGGCTGGAGTTTGTGAAATTGGGCAGGATATAAATTATGTAAACAAACAAACAAATAGTAATAATATAGTTCTATAATACGTGAAATGGCTTTGAGGATCTCTCAAAAATTTTGAGTGTTCTGATCAGTGGAAATATTGTTTCACATCTTTATCCATAATTTGGATACTGAAAGCTGGAATTATTATCTGAAATTCATCCCAAATTGTCCCATTCTAAAAGGGAGAGCATAAAAAATCAGTACTGAAATGGAAAATCAAGAAATCGGTATTATCTATCATTTTTTGATAGTACTAATGGACTTCTGCACACCAAGCAGTTCGAAAACATGCAAATGTGAGTAGATCAATAGGTACCGCTTCGGCGGGAAGGTAACGGCGTTCCGTGAGTCATGCTGGCCACATGACCCGGAAGTGTCCTATGGACAACGCCGGCTCCAAGGCTTAGAAACGGAGATGAGCACCGCCCCCTAGAGTCGGACACGACTGGACTTTACGTCAAGGGAAACCTTTACCTTTACCTTAATGGACATACTTGTAGATCTTCAACTCATTCTTTTGATTTGACAGTAGCTATCTTGCCTATGTACAGCTAAGTATGAAACATTTTTAGCATACAATTGACTGCTTTTGCTTCATTATTGTGCTTAATCCAATCCAGATGATTTAGTCTGTTGGATATTGCTATGCTTCCCCTTGCTTTAGCTTACCGTCATTACCAGCTGTATCGTGTGCTATCTGTTTCTAAATTCTAAGCTCATGACCTATTCTTACAGTCAGTTTAGGCCAGCCTTTCTCAACCTTTTGACCCTGGGGGGACCCTTGAAATATTTTTCAGGCCTCGGGGAAGCCCTGCACCTTCAGGCTCAAATATAGGCCACAAGTTACAGAATTATTATATTCATTTCATGGGTAGGCCTGTATATATGCATTGACAGTGTTCTTAAACTAAAAATAAAGAATGAGACTTACCTCTTTAATGTGAAGTTGCCTGAATTTGAAATAATTTTTAAATAAATCATGATCTCCCAGGGAACCCCTAGTGACCTCTCACAGAACCCTAGGGTGCCACGGAACTCTGGCTGAGAAACCCTGGGTTAGGCAGATGCCAGTCTGGGGGAAAATCTAGCACCATTGAGTTCCAGCTCTGTCCTGGTACACTCTGAGCAGATTGTGTGAATCCTGTGACTGATTTAGAGTATGAGGCAAGATATTCTTTGAAAGGAGGAAAGAATTCTGGAAGGCTTCTCACAAGTGATGCATAGTACAGTTGTGAGGTAGCCAAGAGGGGGACGTGTGAAAATTCTGTCTTTCCTGTTACATTCCAGCAGTCTTTGGTCTCCCTGCGTCCCATGCTTCAGTTAAATATCAAGGGAAGACTTCAGGAGGAAATTCTTTCCATTATTTTTTTCTTCCTGAAAAGGTGTTAAGAAGGCTTGACCTTGAGAAGTAGTTGGAGAATTTCTCTTTTCCCTGGGGAAATGCACAGAAATTATTCACCAATTTCTCTGCTCACAAATCAGGTGAAAAATTTTGAAAGGCAATTGTGCCCAGCTCTGTTTTTCTCTCCAGCAGCCATCTTGATCATAATCTCTTATTTAATGTCTAGAATGATGGTGATAAGACAGATAACTTCTCGGCATGACCGAGACATGAGCAAGGAATAAAACAAATATTATTCTCCTGCATACTGAAAATTAATCTTCCAAAACCTAATCACAATGATTAGATAATCCCATGACAACTTTCATTTCTATGACGATGCCTTAGTTCTGTTTGCACTTTCAGGTCGTCAAGAAATATTACCTTTTCCAGGGACTAAAGATTACCACTACACTTCTGTTCACATTCCCACGTATGAGGTGGACTCGTTTTTTTCTCAGAAACTAATGACCACAATTTTACATTATCCAAGGTAGATAATGACTAATAAAATAATGTGTTTTTTAAAATTTAGATTTATGGATGTTTTAATCCACACTGAGATTCTAAATAGTGGTTCTCATGAGAGTAATGGATAAAGTAGTGTAATGAATAAGGGAGGAAAAAACGTCAAATTAAATTCCAATAATAACCTATATCTGATTAAGGAAAAGGTGGATAGCTGTCGTTTTGGCCTTATTTCAAGGGTAGCTGTCATTTCCATCACTCTGTTTATGATCTTCCAGATGACTTGCAGCAAAGTATGTTTTGACATATTTTTAAAAGCTATTTCCAGACAATAAAAAGCTAAATAAAAATAATGAAATTGGTGTGACAGTACTATACCAATTTAAGCATTTAACATCAACCTTTTTCTCCCCTTTCACAAATCTCTAGGAATTCTTCAGAATATACTCACATGTACACAGAAGGAGAACATTGTTGTTCCTAATATATCCCTAAATTCTGTTTATTCCAATAGAAAACCAGAATTCATAAGACCTTAGCCTAGAGCTTATTATATATTTGGATTGTTATTTTTCAATTTGTTCTTACATTATTTCATGTTATGACAGTTATGCTATGCAACTATGTGTTATGTCTGGCAACTACTACAAAATGTTTTCCAGTGTATCAGTGCAAGTGTGAGTATCAGCATCTATTCTGATGTAGATGTATGATATATTAAATCACAAATTAAAAGACGTATTTCTATAATAAATTACAAAGTGGGCATAACAAAGTTATGGGCAATCCTGCAATCTTTATCAGGAACCTGGAATTTACTGGAGTGTTTCCTAGACTCGGTAGACAGCAAAGCAACTGCATTGGTTTTGCCACTACTACAGAATTTCATTGGAATGGGGATGCCTGCTGTGGCACACATGCCTAGGAAAATACACAGTCTCTGTGGTTCCTGGGCTGCTATTGGTGCAAGGTGTGATACTAGCACCCATGAAGAACAAAGTGTACGTGCATACAAGGAGGCCTCTTCACCTTAAGGTAACATGTTTTATTTACTTTGATAAGCTTTGGGTAATGGAGAGCCAAGGAACCTGTGATGTGCCCTTGAGCCATTCCCAGCTCAGTCTGGTCCCTGAGACTGATATCAGAGTAAATACAGTAGAAACCAAGAAGCATTGTGTACAGCAGTGGTTCTCAACCTTGGCAACTTTAAGATGGCTGGCTGGGGAATTCTGGGAGTTGAAATCCACACATCTTAAAGTTGACAAGGTTGAGAAACACTGCGGTACAGAGCTAAGTGCCACACTATGGATACAGAATAATTTGCTGCTAGCTTTTCTTACTGGAGGTTAGGGAGGGGAAAGAATAGGGATAATCTCTGGAATCATCTCCTAGTTCCCCTGTCATGTATGTTGATTACAAACCCAACCAACCAACCAACCAGTGCTGCCACTCAGCCTAAGCACCTGTAACTGAACACATGGGTATCTCTGCCTTCCTTCTCTTCCCTTCTGTTGTTGTTTCCCTAGGCCAAATTTTAAATACACTGTAAGCTCCTTAGGGCAGGGTTTTGTGCTTTGCTACTCTGTAAATCATCACATACACTGATGGCACAATATCATTTTTACTCTTATTGAATAAAAGCTAATGAATCATTTACAACTACAGGCTGTGCCATATCCATTACATGGGAGATGCAATTTTCTCAAATATTCAATGCCTCAGGTTCCATGACAAAACTGAGAGATGAAGTATGGGTCCGCGAATCCATGGATGAACATCTCCATTTCCCTTGTCCTCAGTGGCAGGCCAAGAAGTCCCACCACACCTTGGAGAGGTGGAGCTCTATCAGCATTGGAGTATGGAGGAATGTGGCCAAGGAACACATGTTGTCCAGGTTAGAACTAGAATGCCTTCCATTAGCACCAGTGTGTGCATGTCTTTCGAGCAATTTCTTTTATGTATAACAAATGCTGTGAACTAAAAGAGAAAAAAATTGCCCTGTCTCTCATCTTCTCTATTTCCAAGAGTTTTTCTCTTGTGTGTTGTCTAATCTATTACAAATGCAAATGCTGATTCAAGAGTTAAAAACAAAATGATAAACTGGCCCCTCTGAAAATCTGGTGCTCCCCCCTCCTGTTCCCCATGTGTACACAGATTCAGCCTGAGTTTGTTCCCTATCGTTTCAAAGATCTATCACTTCTATCAGCCATGTGAAGCTGAAAAATCACTTTCTCTGTCTATCAAAATAGGGAAATGCCCTATGGTCCTGAAATTCCTGTGAAGCACTTTAAAAAAACTGTAAAAAGAGCCTAGACATTACAGTCATTTGATGAAAGAGAAATTAAGCTTGGTGAAGAAATATTCAACACCGTCAGCCTTTCTACCACTCAGCCCAATGTCTTTATCAGCCACAGAATTGCAAAAAAAGAATTCATACATGACATTATAAGTTTTAGAGCCAAACAAGGGGGAAAACATATAGAACAGCATTTATTTCTTAAAATTTTGGTCTGCACTCTCAAGCTAGGTTGAAAATAACAGTATGTGTGTACCACACAGGCACGCTCTCTCCCCCCACCTTTTTTTTTGTAAAAGGAAAAAGTACATCTGCCTGGTTTTTTCTCCCCAACAACACAGGATATCAATGCATATTAAGCTCAGTTTTCTGTGAGAACTGGACAATTTATAAATGCTATTCACGTTTAATTAGTAGTCATTTCTTCTCCATAAGCATATTTACTTGGGTCCTTTGTTCCTACGGCAACCCACTGAGAACTCCTGCTACAAGAACAGTCTAGACTAATCTTTTTAAAAAAGGAAGAACAAGAAAAGAAAAGAAAAAAAATGAATGTAGATTAATGAGCAGGCTTGATATTAACATTATATTGCACAGAGCAAGTATTAAGGGATGGTGACAGAGGCATTACAAAGAACCTACAGCTAGGAATCTCTTATATCAAGAAGTCTATTTATAGCAATTAAGGATTTTATTTATTCAAGTGTGCCTATAGAACACAGTAGTGTGAAAGCATACTCATTTAGTACTAAGTTCTCTTTAATTGGCCATCAGCTCAGGTAGGTCTTTTTAAGGAAAATAATTGCAATTCATTTCCAACCCAGTTTAAAACATTTATCAGGGGAAAAGCTGAAAAAATATTCCATGCATTTTTGTATTTATGGATCCTCCCCTTACACACATTGCTGTATTTTAAAAAGAAAATGGGTACGTTTACTTACAGCATTCAAACCAATCTTATAGAAAACAATGAGTTTTGAGTAAAGACATTAAATTGTGATTAATGGACTTTTAAGTCTTTTTCCTTCAGTCTTAAGAATATTTTTGAACTGCCATTTGAGTTAAATAACAGCTACGAATATAGGAAATAATTTGTCTCAGAGAGTCATCTGTTCAGATTTAATTTTAATACCTTTCTAAAATGTGCCTAAATTGCAAAATAAAATAAACAAGGGTGAAATAATATCTCATGACAGAACCAAACGCTGTTTTATTAACAAATCTAATATTTTATGAATGAGAAGTAATTTATTTTAAATCTAAAATGGCATGCATCTTTTGCCTTTTTTAAAATTGATATCCATGTATTTAAGAGTAGGTTGAGAGAAGTGGGAGAGGGGCTATATGTGATTTCAGTTTGATTAGAGTAAGCTGAAATATCTAAGATGGCTTCATTTTATAGAAAAGTGTAAAATGTCTCAATCTGATCTGCATCTCTGTGATACGGACCTCAAATTTAAATTATGAGGTTTTGACTTTTAACTCTTCTATATTTTCAGCATTTAAAAGTGTTTTTAAAAATATGGTTCTACCCGTTGTCCCATTCTCTGGCTGCAATAGCAAATATTAAGCTTTATTTTGTTCCATTTAATATTTATTGATATTTTCAGGGAACAATGCGCATTGTTTCCATGTTCTCTTTCTAACTCAACCTCTTGTTCCTTTCTCTGGTTCTAGTCACCCTTTATATTACTGGGCAAATCCATAAGCCTCTTTAGAACATCCTTCACCGGAAACTGCACTGAGGAATAAGGTAATGTTAATTCAGCTACTTTTAACAATATAATTTCTCAATTGAAAACATTCATTCAAACTTCTTAGCTATTCCAGAGAGCTTTTATTTTAAGACTTGACCTTTATTTCAGGAAAGCTCAGTGCAGCTTTCTTTTCTTTCTAAAAGTACTGTGGAGTAAGATATAAAAAACATTGTTTCATACAGAATTTTGTTACAGGCACTGGAACTCATACCTGTGCACTGCACACTAAATCTACTGTTAGTATGCATGAGAATGCATGCACTAGGAATTTTGTGTTACAACACAAAAGAGTTCTACTGCTACACTTTTAACGAGGCAAATGAAATCATGGAGTTGGAAGCCCCCAGTGAGATTGTGCTAAATAGCTTGCTAGACAAGAGAAGATTCTAGCTAACAGAAGAATTGACTAAATGTATTATTTATTCCTTCTGGTGCTCTCACTTCCTTCATATGTTACATTTTTAGGTGTAGACTTATACCAGGGCTATGAGATCTGGACTACAGCTAGATCATCACTAAATGGCAGCAAATGAAACATTGTGTGTACCTCATTTAGCTACACTTGTCAAGGAAGTTAGACTGGCAGCAGGTCAAAGGTACTCTGTTTGAAACCCCGTTTCTCACTGTGTACTGTAATGTGCGAAACAGTCTTCAGCCAGTGTTTGATGGAAGAGGTAATCCAATTGTGAGCTTCCTACTTTCAACTTTTCAACTCACCCACGTCCATATCAATCTGTTTGCATAATTGCAAAAACTTTTCATATAACACAGAAAATCAGTCATTCAAACAAGTTCTCAACCTCCTAAACATACAGGCAACAGGGTATTTTAGGAAAGATAATAATTATTTTAATATATGGTAGCTACCACACACACCCTCCTTTGAGAATCTAAAATAGTTTTCAGGAAGAAATGAAGAAATGAATTAATTTCAGCCAATCACACTGAGAGGCACTTATTTCCCATGCAACTTGTCACAGGAACACAGCAATCCTGCATGGACTTCTCGGCCTGTGTGATGTACATTTTAATACCAAAGAACACAACAACTTAAATGCCAGTCCCCAGGTTTTATGAAAAAGCAATATAGGAGAGTAGATAGGGCAAATATCATCAAGGAGAGACACACCAGTTGAGTCAAACAATAAAATCAAATAATATAACTAAATCCTACCATAGGAGGCAGTATTTTACTGAAGCTTCCCCAGGGGGTGTAGTTTTGAAATAAATAGTTAAATAACGAAAGACATCATAAACATAAGAACCCCCCTTCTTTTTTACACCAAAATAATGTTAGTAATAAACATTGATATGTCTGCTCTAGACTCACTTGCAATCTTTCTTGCAAAAGAGAATTTTACAACATTAGGAGAAGGTTTCTGTGCCATTTTGTGTACAGCAGCAGAGTTATGTTGCCTGGTCTCTTGAGATAATAATTAAATTACTCCCTCTATTAGTACCTTTCTCTGTTTTTTTCCCATCCATATCTCATTTGATGGGGAGGAATCAGGAGGAGGAGGAGGAAACATATGGAAAATGATCCGTTGAAATTCCTCCTCAAGAATAGGAAGATTTGCATCCTTTCTTTTAAGGTAACCTCACAGATTGGCATTGTAATTTATGACCCTCCATCAAGTAAGATCTAATTGCCTACCCTTCTGAAAATCATCATAATTCTGCATTCTGTAATATTCCTCCCAATGCAAATAACAATGCCACTGATTTGCACCGACTGTGTTTGAACCTGATGCACACAGACTCTCTTACACAAACTGCAGTTCACTAAGTGCTGAAACCCAAATCTTTGCTCTTAAACAGAATTTACGAAGGCTCAAAAAAGAAAGAATGAAAGAAAGAGAGAGAGAGAGCGAGAGAGCGAGCAGGGAGGAGGGGAAGGAATTGAGATTTGCAGATCTGATAATGAGCCCGTTAATGACATAAATGATACCTCAAGAACCTCACTAAACCATCCAGGTCCTACAATTTAATCTGTAATAAATACTCCTGCATCATTGTGAGATGGCTGCTCATAATGGCAAATGAAATATGCTGGTATGATAGGTACAATAAATCTGGATTTTCCTATGGTTCCCTCAGGCTAGAACAATATGTAACCAGAGTGCGCACTGTCAGGATGAGCAGATCTCAAAGCCATCATAAAATCTAAATGGGGACTAATTAGGAGGCCCTTCCCTTCTAGAGTTACTATTTCTATTGACATTTTCCATGCATGAGCCCCTCCATAACATCATAAGTCACCAAGATAAGAACTCCCTAGATTATAGGGAAAAAGCTTTAATGGAGAAGTTGAACTCAAAGGCGATGCATAAATTTTCCTTTTGATACTACAGGAAGTCTGTGTTCAGTACTTTCTTTACAAACTTTCATTCCTTGCTCTGGATACTGCTTAATCCTGACAGGACTCTCTACTGTTCCTTCCTTCTTCTGCATGTTGGCAT
The DNA here is from genome assembly GCF_035149785.1 of Candoia aspera. Lineage (NCBI taxonomy): Eukaryota > Metazoa > Chordata > Lepidosauria > Squamata > Candoiidae > Candoia > Candoia aspera. The sequence continues at coordinate 201,155,521 of NC_086153.1, read as the reverse complement.
CATGGGTATTACATATTATGTGGAACAATTATTACATATTATGTGGAACAATTGTTTTTAATTAGGGCTGTGAAAAGCTTCCAGTTTAAAGGAGATTCAATCATACCTTTTTGAACAGATTCTTTGAAACAATATGAGACTGAATCAAGTCAGATGCCTTTGAAATACTTCAAGAGATCCAAAGGTTAAATGGACTATGAGGTCTTCTAGCATCTCAGATAGCAGTTTCTGTATATGGATAAAGCTGAGAAGGGGGGTAGGTGGTTTAGTGGTTTGATGGATTATCTGATAGACAGATAATCAGCCAATGAGTTTTATCAGCTCTGCAAATCCTATTCATCACATTGCTTGGGAAAATGCTGGCCTGCTGTTTGTATTTCACTTTTCTGTTAGAATTTGTTTAGGGAGGTTCACTTGAGGCAGAGCAGAGAGAAAATCATTACAAACAGGGCTGTAGATCCATCAGTGGAGCAAGATCCACTCACACCCTGCCCTCTGCTCTGATGTGATTCTCTTCAACCAAGCTAACGTGCAATTTGCTGCAATGTAATTTGCTTCAACAAAGCAGTCTGTATTGCATGGAAGCTTCTCCCTATCTCTTCACAGTCACTTTCAGAGTCAGGAGAGACTTTGGCGAGGGCAGGCCAGAGGTGAGTGGCATGGCCTTCCACACTGCTTGCCCAAGCTTCCTGTGAGCCATGCTGGAGGCAAGTGATTGCCAAAGCACTTGATTCTTTGGGTGAGTGGTGCAGAGGAGGCTGGGCAGCACATTCTCCATCAGCAGTCAGCAAAGCTTTGTGAGTGCTGATGGGGAAACTGTGCCAAGCAGAGGTTGCACAGTGAGCAAAAGGAAGCCGCCTAACTGCTTCGCTTAGCACTTGGAAGTGAGGGGGCCACTCCCTTTGCTTTGTGAAGCAGACATAAGAGAGTGCTTTGCTCAAGCCAAGTATCTTTCTGAGGATTTATATAGCCCTGTTCTTCATTTGCCACAACACAACCTGTGCAACCGAAACAGGAAGAAGCTAGTACATGGTGTGCCCAGTGATAGCACTGTGTGGATGTAAAGGGGAAGGGTTCTCTCGCCCCACTGATGGATTATCACTCACATATGGAAGAACCCAGATTTAGTCATTGTATGTATGACCCTGAGATAGTATGCTTGCTGCTACTTGGAACAAGACACTTTCTGCGCAGCTAGGTGGTTGGGTCTAATCAACTTTGATTAATCTGAGAAAATCAAGTTCGGTTGGATAGAGATCACCAAGGAAGATCAGGACTGTAGACTGGGAATTTGGAAAAAAAAATCAAAAGAAGGCAACAGCATACTATTATTGTCCCCCCACCCCAATACATGGGCCACTTCATGATATTGCTAGGAATTGAGTTTGACTCAAAGGAGAACTGTTCTCCATATCAGACCACATATCATAGTAGTCTATTCTGGAATAGATTATTTCGGAATAGGTATACTAGAAAAACGTAATTCTCCATGATGTTGATGGCTGTGCAATGATCTGGATTCAAAGGACAAAAGTGATTTGAACTGCACATGACCTGCACATCACTCCTTTCATACTTCCTTAAATCAAACACATCTTTGTCATGAAACCCAGGAAAAGACATAACATATTTATGGAATTGCTGACAGAAGTGACCCATGTGTCCTGGAATGCTCTGTATCTCTGTTTCCCTTTTGAGTCCAAATCCCTGCTCATCCCTAGTGCTTACAGAATGGCATATTTGACTTTTTGACATAGTTTATGGGTAAAGAGGATGTCATGAGTACTGATGGCAAGCAGGAGGGGGCCCCTATCCAGGGGGGAACACGCATGCGTAGTACTGAGGAATTAAGCAGCCATTCAAAGAGACACAGATCAGACCCACCTTAACTCTCGGGGTTTATCTGTCTGGGTTTTCCCACGCTTCTTCAGTTTGTTAGGATTTTCGGTCTTACGTAGCAGTAATAAACACTAGAGACCTACTCCTCGTCTCAGCGTGATTCCTGACTGTTAGGACAGAGAGAGCGCTTAGGCAAAAATGTTCCCTTTACTTCCTGCCACCCTCTCTAGCTTCCCAAGATTCTCCCTTCTACAATCTTAAATCCCCCCTCCCCAAACATTCCCAGTACTATACCAAATTTAACCTCGTTTCTTTTGGAAGACAGCTGGATGTGTTTCAAAAATGGATGCAACCATTTGTCATTTTTATTTTCTAAGAAGGATCCTGGGGCTTATGTAGGTTCAAAGGCATTCTTAAACAATAAAAAGAGGACTGAAGGTGAGCACTTCATTTTGCAGTATATCAGCCCCCTCCCCCATTAAAAGTCTTTAAGAAAATACTTTAAAAAACCATGATCTCCTGTTGAGCATCCAAGCTTATAGTGATAATAGCAGTTGAAAAGTACTGTACATATATTTTTAACAATCTTGCCCAAAGTAAAGTTGTATCCCTTAGATTAGGTCAAACGAGAAATATAATGATCGTATTTGTAGACAGAATCCAAAACACCTGTAGAATTCTGAAAATCAAAATAACAAACAAACAAAACAATTCTGCTCAGATCTTACACCCATTTACATGGAAGCAAGTACCTTTGATAATACTTGCAACAAACTGCAGCAACACATGCACAGTGATGTCATAATGCAAACAGTGCCATTATGTACTTGTGCCCCAAAGTCTAATCAAGTACGTAAGCTGTGGTAATTGTGTCATTTGTTATTATATCATACATTCTCATGCATGCTTTGTCATTCCTATCCTCCAACACCTGTGATTGCCCAAGAATCCCTCTGTACTCAGGAAGACTGACTTCTAAACAGATATGTAAAGGATGGCACATTTACAGTGTAATGCTAAAGATCTCTGCTCAGAATCAAACAGTTTAGTGGGACTTACTCCCAAGCATAAGTTTGCAGCCATGTTGACTTCTTTCCAGCCTAACTCACTTCAGGCCTTCTATTTAACATTGAGACCCCTCCCACAGATTGGAGCTGTGGCAGATCAACAAGGATCACCACGATGCTGTGGGGCTGGGTGGGCGCAGTTGCTCAAGAGGCAGTTTGGTTACTCTCTTCATACAGCGGTCACTAGGAGGGAAGGATGAGGGCAAGTATGCAGTGCCAGCATACTTGTGGAATGAACACTGGCTTGCTCCATGGAAGGACAGATTATAGCAGTGAGAACAGTCACATAACAGTGCAAAATTGTTTCAAACAGTTCAAGGGACGAGGCTTGTATGGAAGTGCTCTGAATTGTTGAGCCCACTTCAGTATCATCTCCATCTTGCTGCCTTTTCTGCCTTAGTGTTTAGGATACGTTTCCTGCTTGGCCACCAAAGGCTGGCTCTGCTAGCCACACATGCTGAGCAGCATTTTCCAGAATGCAAAACAGGAACAATGATTTACTACAGGCAGGTACCAGAAAATCAAGACTTTTCATGGCAAATAAAAACCAGTGAAGCATATGCTAACTCAGGGTGAATGAATTTTACTAGGACCTGATTGAAAAGGCTATCAATTTCCCCGATGGTGATGGCAGTGATGATGATTTTAAAATGCACGTTATATTCTTGAAAACTAGTGACTTGGGTAAACAAGCATTTTCTGAAAAGCAGCATTCCTGGAGGATGAGTCTAAATACCCTTCTCTCAACTTTGTGTTTACATAGAGTTATACAGGGGAAATAAGCCTTCTGAGTATTATTAGAGGGCAAACCAGAAGCAGCTGAGTTTATGAAAAAATATCACAAAAATGACTGAGAGGATAGAGATCTATATCCTAAGTCAACTTCAGCTCCATTTCATTTTTTTAAAGGAAAAAAATCATTGGTAGGTGCAATTTACTTTTATTTTATACCTTTATTTAGTTGAAGGCAAAGAGCTTCTTCTTTTGATTCTGAGCTAAAAATGCAATCTTTCCAAGTACGCTCTTTTCTGCTTTTCTGTCTGAAAACAAGATCAGAAAGATATTTAACAAACTGAATAAAACTGGATGTAAAACACGTATCAGCATCTTCTCTCTCGCTCTCCCTTTGGAACAAATATGAATGACCAGCTGTCCTTTCACACTAAAAGTTAGAGGGACAGAAGAGGCGCAAAGCCACTTAAGGTACAAAGAGCCCAACAAAATTACTTGTTAAGGCTGTGTAAAAAAAGTATGGTCTGCAAAGGACTGGAGCAAAGCTTAACTACATTGGAAATACATTATTCTCTGCATCTGATGTGCTAAGAGCCTTGGACAACATTCAATACAATGCAAGCATAACATAGTGAAATGTTCCTTTCTTTCCCATTCCAAAGTCTGTTCTGGGGCTTTCCCAGATGACTAGCCTTTGCATCTCCCAACCCTTTAAAGCACAGTTTAAAATTTACTTGACATTGATCCAAGCCATTTTGACAATTTTCAGGTCAGTTAGAAATCAGGACCCTGTGAGCATCAGCATTATTTAGTAGGGCTGGGCATGCTTCGAAAATGACTCAGAAGTGTTTTAGACCACACACATGTACACCCCTTCTCTCCTATTCATTCAGACAAAGAAACAGCCCCTCTCGCTTCAGGCTTCTGCATGAGCCAAAAAAGAGGTGCACCTGCTTTAAAAGTCTTGTTAACTTTAATGAATCAGCTTCCAAATTATTTTCAAAGCATGCTGGGCCCTAAGACTTATGTCTGTGGGCTGATGGAGTTCACAGACAACTGCCAGCCAATTATCAGCTGCCGTGACTGGCAAACAGCTGAATTCAGAAAAACAGCAGCCAATCAGCGCTCACTTGATGGTTGGTAACTTAGTGCCTTATTCCATTCTATCAGCTCTGTTCCTCAAAGCATATGCCTTCCCCCCTTCATCACACAGACAAAAAGGAGAATAAATTATTATTGTGTTCCTTTGTTTCTGCTTGTCATGGTGGCAAACCTCTCCTGCCCTGGGAACTACCACTGTTGCTGGAATACCAGCAGTTCTGCGTTTGGGCTTTTTTCCCTAGCCATGCCATTACTCTACCAGGGCCTGGGAGAGAGGGCAAGCCAACCATCTGCTCCAGTGGGAGCACAGCCCTCCTCTTCAAGCACAAGGTCTCAGTACTTGGCCCCGCTCTCTCCTGAGACAGGACACCCCCGGCACGCTCGTATGTTGAAACTGCGGATGGTTCCACATCTCAAGCTACAGCATCATTCGCTCACAGAGGGATTCATCTCACTCCACTACTGGACTACATCTTGATCCTGGAGACTCCCAGGAAGCAGGGCCGATCAGGACTTTCTACTGCCTGAATCAAAGAAGAGCAAACAGAGGGAGAATACATTCCACTGAGTTATGAGCACAGTTGGATGCAACTCCACATACAAAGTGTATGTTTATCTGGAACTGTGAAAACATTATTTCTGTGCTAATAAACAGATTTTACCCTGAGTTGGGCTCAGAATGGGGAAGAAGAGACATGTGGATTACAGGCAGTCCAATGTCTTCTTAGGGCCCTGATGTTCTTGCTGAATGACATTCAGCTTATGAGAAAGAGAGGGAAGGGAAGGGCATGAAAAGAAAAAGAATGTGAAAGAAAAAGAGGAAGGAAGGAGTTTTGTTTGTCAAAGAAATCCTTTTCAAGTGGTATGGAAAAGAGAAAGAGAGATGCTATATTTTAGCCTTGTGTTTCATGGCTGGGCTTCCTACTGAGCTATGTTATGCCAGAATGTCTGTTCTCCATACTTGGGACAGCTTTGCTTTTCTGTTGTGGCACCAATTCATGACACTCCGCCTGGGTACAGATGAAAGCTTTTCAGAACCACCTCCAGCTAGAAGGACAGGGAGCAAATACAACTACAATTACTACAGTAGAGACGATGGAGGGTTACAGCCAATCAGAGTAGGTGAATACTGGGTTAGTTAAAGCAATACTTTCATTTCGCAGAAAGCAGATACTGATAGTCTGAAGAGGTCATGAGAGAATCCGTGGAATACCCCTACATTTCTTCCTGTGTTCCATAGTCAGGCTTTAAAAACCTACAATATTTTGCTCAGAAATCATATAATAGGGCTACCATATCCAGGCTGCAAAAATCCAAACAAGCACTACATGGCAGTAAAGAATTAGAGATGCACTTCTGGATCATCTGGATTTTTGCAGCCCAAGTTTGGTAGTATTACCATAGCAGAACTGAAAGGAAAAAGAATATTTTTCAGGTAATAAATGTTCTTATCATACTTCTGAGACTCTGGGGGAAAAGGCAAAATCAGAAATGGCATCTTTGCTTCAACTAACTAGTTTTAATCTGGTTTGACTTCCATAGAAATTCAGAATTAGAAGTTAAGGCATGTGCTGCTTATTCCCAAGAAAAGTGAAATCAGAGCAATTCACGCTACAGAGAATAAATGACAATTTCACCAATGTTCCTTTAGCTCAGCGTTTCTCAACCTTGGTAGCTTGAAGATGTGTGGACTTCAACTCCCAGAATTCCCCAGCCAGCATGGCTGGCTGGGGAATTCTGGGAGTTGAAGTCCATACACCTTCAAGCTGCCAAGGTTGAGAAATACTGCTTTAGATTAATAATCATGTGTGCACATACATGTACTTGTGGACTCAAACACCACATTACTTTATTCTCACACACACCATTCACTTACTACACTCAGACACTCACAGGCTCCCTATGTAGAAGGGAGCCTTTAGATTCTATTAGCATTCCTGCATAGCTGACGATTCTGCTGTTATTATTAAAGGTGGCTTTCCTACCCACAGAATCTTACAATCTACTCTGGCAGCCAGTCATTCTATGATCAAACGCAGAGCCTTCACAAAGCAACTGCTAGATCAACCATTAAAACAAGGCCTCTCTAGTCCTGCTAGCATTAGCCTCCTCTCCAAGATAGCGGTGATCTCCAGCAAAGGCTCTCATGGTGGCTGCTGGAACAGCCCCTCAGGGCTTAAGTCAAGGGGGCTTACAATCTGTGGACTCTGGCTGGATCAGGCAGATGTGGTGCCTGGAGGGCTTGTTCCAAGTGATGGCAAGGACCCATGTTATGAAAAGGGTTCAGCAATTTTAATGGGTGTCTTAAGATACACGTTTGCTAATTAATTACCTTTAATCCCTCCATAATGTAAAAAAGCCCCAGGATTTTGTTTTGTTTTTTGTCCTACATACCCTGGAGGTTACACTGGGTTCATAAAAGGAACATAGTTAGCATTTTCTGCACCCCTGGCATAAGTAGTGATGTTAGTTGCCAGATTTTGATGGTGGCAATGACAGGAAACAGCTGCAAAATAGGCCATTGTGCCATGGAATGTGATTGCGCATCTGTGCTCCATGCAGAAACAGAGTTAGGAGCTAGAATATAGGTGATCTGCAGTATAACAACAAGGATTCCTGATTCCCAATTGTTGAACCATGGCAACAACAAATGGTTCAACCTCACTTTAAATTATACTCTTGGTTTCAGGATGCAAACCAGGAGCGTTTGGGACTGTCAGCTTCATTGAGTTCCAACCTCAGTGTTCTTTCACTGCAGTTGATCTATCTTCAAGTTCTATTACAACTCCAGTTGGTCTAGCTTCAGGTTCTAGTTGAAACAAAATCAGTCATACAAGCCTGGAGCTTGCACATTCTTGCACAGTCCACTTCTGCTATATGTAGGCATCTTTTTACTAGATAAAGGAATCTTTCTGTACCTGAAACATTTTTTTAAATATTATGCACATGACCCCACCCTGAGATAAGAAACATCCTAGTCCAAAATTCTAATCTATGTCTACCACTTTCCTCTAAGTGGTAGATTGGTTCTACAGTTCCTGAGGTTTAGCTAGCAACTGGGGTTACATGTAAGTTCTTCTTTACACTAAGTGTCCTCAGGACCATTGCTTATAGACTTGATCTAATAGCAAGTCTTCCTCTGTATTTTTATTTTTGCACACTGCAGATCAGAAAGGATGGGGATGGTGCCCCATAAAGTTTTCTTTTCACTGGCCAGTTATAGTAACTTTCACACAGCTGTACTAGACAAATTTTTCATTATCAAATTGTCTTGGGGTTAGTTAATTAACAAATTCATACCCATTCCATATGATGCTCTCTTTAATAGAGTATTATTTTTCAGTTCATCTCATTTTACACACAGGATTATAGTTAGCAGATTAGTTTAATTAATGTGAAGCAGTCATATTAGTACTTATCACTTCAGCAGTCTTCTAAGATATCTGCCTGTGGCTTCAGGTTTATAGGAGATCTAACCATATGCAACAATTTAAATATAGGTATTTATATTTTATATTTCCTTGTGCCAGTAAATTATTGGACAAAGAGAAGTATTTCTTATAAAAGTGCAATCCCATATATTTAAGTGGATTAGCATGTATTTTATATCTTAACACTGAAACTACATGGATTCTAGTGGGATTATGGAAAACACAGGGCTGAGAATTACTGCATCTTTTTGAAAGTTCATACAATATTTTACAAAATGGTCCAAGGATTTGCATACCCAATAAATGGAAATAAATAAATATAAATTGTGAAAGATGCTGATCAAGTGGAATATAAATGTGTACTTTCTTTGTTGCCAGAAGTTCATTTAGCAAAACCTTAGACTGATTTTATTCTTTGAAGCTAAATGATAAGGCAGGAAGTGAATTAATATTGTACTGATCTTAAAATGATCTCAATTATGTGAAAAAAAAACTGCAATTAAATCTGCCAATCCTGTTGCACAATTACTTGGGAGTATTTTTCACAACACATAGTGGAATTTTCTTTTAATGGTGGAGATTTGCAAGCAGTAGACCTAAAGTTCAGAAGCTGGTATCAGCAGGTTGTTCAAAGAAAAGAAAAAGATTAGAGGTGAGTGAAAAGAGCTTTAACTCTGATCCTAGATAACCACTATAGAACCCCATATTCAACTGGTTCAAACAACATAGTAAGAAATGGTTTGTTTTACCTTATGTCACAGAATAACTCAATAATATTGCCACACTGTGTTAAACCAGAAGCTACTCTATATTTTGCAAATTACAATGGTTGAGTCTATAAACATATCAAAACTAAGTGAATCAACTTTTGGCTTAGTGCACTGTGAGAACTCAACCAATAGCTCAAATGCGGCACTTTTAATAACCAGATTGAATTACTAAATATGAGCCAGCTATTAGTTTTGTGGCATATGTTCCTTGGTGTTTTACCCTGGTTTGTCCTGTATCACTGTGAATAGTTTAGGCTTCACAGAATTATGTGTATACTATCAGCTACCATGTCTGCCAGATACACTCAGTATTTAGTGTATGATGGAACTGACTTAAATGAAAAAGGACTAAAAAAATGCCTAAGCTTCTTTTAGATATTCTGGAGATAGATACACTTTCTTGGGTGAATACTGTAATCATCTACCAGGCAGTCAGGTTACCTGCTTCCCTGATTGCCTTGTTGAACAAGGACAGAGACAAAAACATTTTATAAAAGTTAAAGTGAATACAACAAAATATGTGCATGAAAAGAACCTAGATTTATAGGTTTATGTGCATGTTTGCCAGCTAGGTGGCAGGATCAAGCTGACAACTTTGGCTGATCTCAAAAGCTAAGCAGGTTCAACCCTGGTTAGCATTTGGATAGGAGAGCAGACAAGAAACTCAGGGTTAGAGGCTTGGGAAACTGAAAAAAGCATTCCAGTAGAAGGCAGTGTCACTGCCAAGAAAACTACATGGATTTGCCCACAGAGTCACTAGAGATTGACTGGATTCAAAAGAGACACGGCGTTATACATGGTGGATCTCCTGCTATTTATGTTATTCATTTATTGAAATTTATTGGCTGCCCAACTCCAGTGGACTCCGGGTGGCAAACAGAACTGGAAAAAACACCGAAACAACTAAAAACATTAATATGCTCAAAACAACGTATTTAGGTCAGAATGAAAGGCTGCTAGAGACGCCACTCGTGGGCATCTGCAAGGATGGGCAAGGAATGTCATGTGCATCGTGGTGTAATTTGCCCAGCCCCAGGGTGAAGCTGATGCAAATTCCACCATTTCTGCAATAGTGTCATGATGCATGTGACTTCAGCAAGGCTCTAATGGATGCCTGTGATGGCCTTCCCTTCCAAGCTGTAAGCAGTGCTTCTATAATGTCAGCTTCTAATAAGAGATTGAACTGGAACCTACTAATGGCTTGGCAGTATTCCTCAGCAACCATGTCACTGCGGCAATCTTTGTCTCAATCTTTGGCTTAACATTGCAGAGTGAGAAAAGAGCACACAGCCTCAGGTACACGGTTTGCATGGAATTACAGCATAGCATACAACACCACAGAGAGAGAGAGAGAGCAGACGTTTAGATGCTTTTGCATTTCCAGAAGGACTTGTTTCAGGTTTTTCCTATGTCTGAATTTAGAAACCGTGCTGAGTTATATCTCTTGGTAACTCTGTCCTGTCTAACATTGGCATTAAAGATGGAGACAGATGTGGGATAGAAGTTGTGCAGGCAGCATTTCCAAGTCCTCTTGAGAATTATATACACATACACCACACACATGCAGCATGCATGTGCATGCACGCGCACACACACACTAATCCCATCACTCTGATAATCTGCTAGCTGTGAACAAAGATATGTATGAAATCCTTCCCCAAAACTGATCACTGGTGCCAGAGGTAACAAGATTAACCAACTAGTGGGCAGGCTGCACACAAATGCTGAGTATTAGTGAATCTTAGAAGTGGATTTTCATGGAGTTTTGCAAAGAGGAAAGCAAGGTCACCTTCTTTTCATGGATTGTTTTTGCTGGATCAGAGGGTTTTTATTTACTGAGTGAATTTATTTACTCGGTGGATGTTTAAGTTGCTCCATTAATTCTGTATAAAACAATACAGAATTCAATTTATGCTTTTGACCTTCTGGGTCTCTAGGCAAGCAGCAAATGGTGGTAAGCATTGGGGAGGGCCACCATATTATGAGGGGGCAGTTCTAAACACAGTTTCCTATACACAGACCTTTGATTCACATTCAATTACAAACTGTAATTAGGCTGTATCTGTACACACAGAGAGACAAAAAGAAAACCCAAAAGACCCTTTTGTAAACTAAGGTGTAGGAGTGAGTTTCTATCCTATAGTGAAGTATCCTCTCTAGTAGCAACTTCCAGAAAGAATTAGCATTCAAAACAGACACCCCTGATAACCATGGAACCTATTTGTAAAGTTGTGTGAGGGCAGAAAAAAGTTCTTATCTCTTGAATAAAGTGTTTTTCCTTCTTCACAAAGGGGGAGAAGGGGTGGGAGAGGGGCTTGAGGAAAGATTCAGCGTTGCTAAGCAGCTTATAGGTGAGAGGTGGAATCTATGGATGATCCAGCCTGTGTGCAGAACTTCCCCATGCCTATCCTAGGTCATCTTTATTGAGAGGATGTGCAGTGGCAACCTCATGATAGAAATCCATATTCTCACTGGAAATCCTCCCTCCCTCCCAACCTTGTAGGGAGCCTCTAGAATGATGCATCTGCCCAAGCATGAAGATTGAAGAAGAAAGAACTGGCTTCCTTCAATGACACGAGGAAGCAACCTACCAAAGAGACACAGATTTGGGTGTCTTCATTTTAGCACATATAAACTCTGCTCCCAATGTGGTATTATGGAATCCTTAGTGCTCTCTGGGCTTGGCTGTTGGCTTGCAGACATTTCATTACCCAGCTAGGTAACATCATCAGTGTGAGTGAGTGTGGGGTTTGCTTCCTATTCATATACAGCAGCTTGCCCTGCCAGTGTTGGTGGGGGTGGGGGTTTCCCCTTGGCAGTTCTGATTGTTTGTCCTGTATTAATCCCTGTTTATCCAGGTGTTGGCTGCTAGAGAGGAAGTGTTCTGGTCTAAACATCTCTACAGCTTGAACTCAGTGTGATTCTAAGGGCCCATACTCTGCTGGGTTAGTGGATTTTATGTTTTCTAGTTTCTTTCTGTGTTAATTATGTTTTATTTGCATTTAATGGTTTTCACTGTTTTACCTTTTTCCAATTGTTAATTTTTTTTAGAAACGTTTGATGTTTTCAGTAATTTTGTAACTTATTTAGAGAACGTGTTACTGGGTGGATTAGAGTAACGATAGTAACAACTACAATGAAAATAATTCACAGTAGATTTGTGTAGGATTGTACATGTTCCTTTCCCTGCAAGAATCCCTTCTCAGTCTTCTACAATCTTAGTTAATTGTTTCCCATGTTAGAGTTCTACTTTTAAGAGTTCATCTAAATAATATATTGCTAGCACAGTCAAATATATGGATCATATTATCAGTGAAAAAGAATGAGAATTAACAAAGCAAACCCATACATCTTTGCTCAAAAACAAAGCCCATGATATTCAATAGTGCTTATTCTTTAAATGTATTTAGGATTTACTAACTTTATGGGCTTCATAAATATGCCAATAGGTTTGCATTTGTGTGGAATGTCATACTGGATCATCCGTTATTTCTATATCAGTCTAGTGTTGTTTCTTTTCTATAAAACTGTTATTTGCTGAAAACAGTCAATAAATGACTAAAATCCAGGCCTTCCTCCTTCCTTGATCTTCAGTTACGGGTTTTATGGCTCCCTGTGTTTGTCATTTGCATACGTTTAAGGAATGATGTGAATAGGGATGGGTTCTGCTGCCTATCCAAATGGTGCCATCCACAGGGAGCTGGCTGTAGTTCTCTGAAGATACTTTCTTCTCCACAGGAAGGAGCTGGAACAGCAGGGAATCCTCTGCAGTGTCTGCCACCTAGACAAACCCAGTGAAGGAGCCCTTGACACTGGAGGATTCTGCATCTGTATTTAGAAACGAATGTCACTGAGGTTTTGCAGCCTGAGAAGATGTAAAAGGTCACCAGCAGACTTTCTCTCAAGCCTCAGGGTGAACTCAACTGTATTTCAGAGTTTGCCTTAGGCTGGGAAATCCATGCTTGTATTGAGTGTTTGCCAGTTTACTCCATTCTGGTTGGAATCCTGTATAAGGGGTGAATTAATGGGTGGGCTATGTGCATCTTGCCCATATTATGTATATGGACCTGCTCTCCTCCTAGGGGAAGGAGGAAGGCCTGGATTTTAGTCATTTATTGACTGTTTTCAGCAAATAACATTCTTATAGGAAAGAAACAACACTAGATTGATATAGAAATGGATGATCCTGTATGTCAATTGTAGATCAGTGAGCAGTGATGCCATGCCACGGTGGATGGACAAGGGTTTACCCAGCAAAATGAGCAAAAGCAGAACTCATCTGCCACAGTGAGGTGGAAAGCCCAGGTTGACTGTTGTCTAGACAGTAGGCCCTCTTTAAGGCCATTAGTTCAGTGTGCTAGCATAGCATCACAGTTGCCAGAAAGTATAGGAAAAGGCTCTTTCTTTTTAACTATATGGTAGCCTAGCCCTGGGTAAGGGAAAGAATCATGGTTTAAGAATAGAAGGGGATGCAGCTGTCAATTTTGGTTGCATCCAGTTCATTTTCCCCTTCATAATTTTGCTTTGGTCTCTTTCTGTATCATTTTGAGAACATGACAAAGCAAACAATAAGCAAACTTAACATGTATATATGCACACACACACACACAGCATCTGCATGTATTTTCATGTACGTTTCCTACTTAGAAGTATCATATATATCATTTCCTAGTATGCATGGGTTTTGCAAGCAATTTTTTCCTAATATAGCCTTTGATATGCTCTTTTACCTAATAAATACATTTTGTTTCATCCTAACCGAGTGTTACCACTAAGGGTTGTTTAGTAGTGTATCAGACTGTTCATTCAAACCTGAATTAAGGTTAACATTTTGGCATCCAGTATATATAACTAATGCAGAATAAGAAAAAAATTAGATGGTTGTCAAGTCATTCAGAAATACTGTTTCCTATCTGTTACACAAACAATTGTATCATCAAAAGTATGCCTGACTTGCAGATTGTCCTCTATGTTTGCATAAGGTAAAGGTAAAGGTTTCCTTTGACGTAAAGTCCAGTCGTGTCCGACTCTAGGGGGCGGTGCTCATCTCCGTTTCAAAGCCTTGGAGCCGGCGTTGTCCATAGGACACTTCCGGGTCATGTGGCCAGCATGACTCACGGAACGCCGTTACCTTCCCGCCGAAGCGGTACCAATTAATCTACTCACATTTGCATGTTTTCGAACTGCTTGGTGTGCAGGAGCTGGGACGAGCAACGGGAGCTCACCCCGCCGCGCGGTTTCAAACCGCCGACCTTCCGATCGACAGCTCAGCGGTTTAACCCGCAGCGCCACCGCGTTCCTTATGTTTGCATAGCTTTCATTTTTTTTTCTTTGCTGGCTTTTCTTTTTAATTCTATTTTTGTGGTTTTGGCCTTGAAGCTCTTTTATTTTTTTAAGGTATGCATAACAATATATGGTTGTGAAACTGACTAGTCAAAAAAATTACTGGGATAAGTTAAGAAAGCTTCTTGCTTCCCCAGCATCAACTTCTATTACTTCACTTCCTGTTTGAAAGCCCTGATCTGTTTGGATTGTTCAACTTTATTTAGTCAAAGGCTTCACACAGACTGTAAACAATCTAGATGAGAAAGAACTACACACCACTGGACGGGTCAGGCAATCTCAAATTCTCAGAATAATTCAACAATTCAATAATTTCTCCAAGGTTGTAAAAATTGTCCAAGCATACAGTATATTCAGAATAGTTTGATAGAGGATATGGAGACAGTCAGCAATGAGTTGATGTTGAACCAAATTCCTTCCAGAGGAATGTGACATGTCCAGTGTATGCACAGTGTTTGTTAATTATTTCATAATTCACAGACTTACATCTGAATTGTTGTTATTGAAAACAACATTCTGACATGATAATGAGGTGATGAGAAATTTTATCTATGATGATTGTTTCAAATATGCAACAAATCTCTTAACGTTGCAGGCATTAAGTTGAGTGGAAACCCCACTTCTAACATTATTCTAGGCAATGATTCTCTTAATCTTATTCTTAATCTGAAGCATCAGTGATAAATCCCATACACTGCATAATAGCTTGCCTCACTGTGTCTATAGGTGACAGAAAGAAGCAGATAAGAGCCTGGCGTCAACTGAAGCAATTACTTCTTCCAGTAATACAGGATCAAAAATGTTATTTCTGTAGCCGGCAAATCAGCTGCCATTTTGTTGAACACTCCAGGGTACATCGTAACAATGGCTAGCATCATTGATGCCTTGTTATTGGGTTCAGTATAAAATTTAATAGTAAATAGCAAAGCTAAATTCATACAATTCAGTGGTAATGCAGTCAGCATTACCTGACTACACAATATTTTCCACTCAGTGGAATACCAAATCCTTTACGGAATAATGAGCTAAGAGCTGTGCCTGCTTCCAACTAGTAATTCACTTATACTCTGTTACGTGTATACTACAGAAATATCTGTAGTGTACATGTAACAGATATTACATGTACACTACAGATGTTACATGTACACTACAGAAATATGTACATGTACACTACAGAAATATCTAAAGTACCATAAAGCAAAATTTTTAAAAAAAAAATTTCAAGGAAGGTAAAGCCAATGACACTTTGCAAGCTGATGAATATATCTTTCTTAGTAGTAACTGGCTTGCAGTAGCAACTCTAGAATTTTGCTGAGAAATAAAGTAAATTGCAACTCTCTCTGATGGCAACAAAATACAACTAGCTGAATAAATAAACTAGCTGATGTGGAAAAACATATATTAAGGACACGAAGGAAGGAATGACTTACTTGCTGAGCTAATGCAATACACCTGTTATGAATTAACTCTTTTCAGTTTCATCTGTGACCCTATCTTGGCTGACATACTGGAAGGCCTAAGTGTCACCATAGTCTTCTCAAAGAGAAGATGCTGAAAACTGACTATTTCTCATGAACCCCTACATCAGACAAAAATGTAGATCCAATAATACCTTCTGACCGATAAAGACCTAAAATGGTTTATCTGCCAGGATATGCGAGACAAATTGAGGGCCTCTAATACATGCGATAATATGAATCTCTTGTTGAGATGGACAGCCATATAAATTGACTGATTAATTGACTGACTGACTGATTGAATTAATAAAGAAATAAATATGGAGCCACATAAACTTCACTGCTCTGGATTGCAGAAAAAGTTCAGTGTAGCACAGTGGTTAAGTGGTTGAAAGAGGGGCACCCTGGTTTACACAGCAGAACTTAAATGGTGATTTCAGGCCACCTTCCTTCAGCCCGCTCACTCCAACAGGTTGTTGTGGGTATAAAATGAGGGGAGAAGATGATGACAATGATGATGATGATGAGGAGAGTGGTAGTAATATTTAGGGTGAATCTTTCTCTTTCAGAGATTGCAGAATCCAATCCACAGTAAGGGACAGTGAAAGAGCAGACAGGCTGAACCCTGATGCCATGCCTGTAGCCAGGAGAGAATAAATAAATGCAACTTGCAGTAATTCTCCCCATATACATTTTTAAAAATAATTTTAAAAAGCTTTTTAGTTTGTGGTATGAAAATTAACATCTCTACTTCAAAAATGATAGCTTCTTTTAAGAATGGAACAATTACAGTTTTAAAAGAAAGGACAGTTGGAGTGGAGGAAGCGTCAAATCTGCTCACTCCCAGATTCCCCTAACTTAGAGTGGCTTTTTCATGATCACATATCTTGTGATGATTTAAGTCAGGCACCAGGAACTACCTGAAGGAGGCCTGTGGAAGTTCCCCAACTTCCCCATCTGGCATGCAAAATTCTTCCCAAACACGCTTCCTTGCCATGTTTGGAAAACTGAATAATTTTTGTCTCCAACGAGGAACTGGTGAAAAGTAAGTGCTACCACAAGGCTTTAAAAAACCTTACATCAGTCATTGTTTGGTTCTTTTGAGCCTAATTGAGGGAAGGGGTTCTGTTTCAGAGGGAGGGATTAGCCCTGTCTTCCCTGACACTGTAAACCTCCCCCCCTTGAAATATCACCCACCTTCACAAGGTATAAAGGAATTTAGAAATGATCTCAGGGAAGGTATGAGTGAGCCTTTAAGAAGGAACTTGGAGGATGAATTATACAGTCCCAAGACTGAAGCAAGTCTGAGAAAGAATCTCAAGATAACCCCATCTTGAACTTGTTTAGCATAAGATGGGGCACAGAAAAACTTGGATGAGCTTTCAAGATGCTCTTGCTATTACCATACCATGGTATTCATGTGTATTCATCCAATCCCTGAATCAGCAAAGAAGTAAAACACTGCTTATTTATGAAAGCTATATGCTGGATTTATCATGCAGCCTAAGCTAAAAAGCCCATGGAAAGCAGTGCCAAGTCAGTGGATGAAAGGAGTGGCTACAGCACTGAAAAGTAGCCAAGGGAAGCTGGGCACATCTCTGCCCTTGACCACATCGTTGCCAACATGATCTTCAAGAGAAGAAGAAAACCAGCTAAAGATCAATGTGCCTTTGTGATGGGCTGGAAATTAGATGAAGGCTGGCTGAGTCTTCTGCTCTGAAAACAATTAGTGGGGCATTTTCATACTATGGTTACTAAAATATGCAGATGAGCCCTGATACCCAACCACCAAATAAGAAGAGTTCTTTTGAACTCTTTTGAACTACCTATTTTCCCCAGTCCCCTCTTCGTTTTCACTTTTTAAAAATCCTGTAATTAATGGAGGAATTGTAGAGAGTCTCCTTCATCATCACTTGCTACATCATCACTTTGCTGAGTAAAGAGGAGGGTGGAGTAGTTGCAGGACCATGCAGCAATGTAACTTTCACGGATTGCTTTTGGCCCCCCAATCTGCCTCGGGCCTTGAGCATTATCAAAAATTTTGAAAACAGTGCTGGCAACTCTAAAAAATAATGAGATTAATAGGAAGTGGGTTTAGACCAGACTAGGAGCACTCCCTTTTTTATGGCCTGAAGTGCTTTTACCAAGCCAAAATAGCTATAAGCCTATGTTCAGTTTGGGGAGTGGGATGTTATGCTCTGCAAGTTGCTGAACTAAAGATACAGCAGTAAATCTCACGATTCATCCCATTCGCTGAGCTTGGATTTCAGAGACACCGATTGTCCCTATGCAGTTACCACATGCTTTGCTTACCTGCTGTTTTTAAAATCAGTTTTAAAACCTGTTCGTTCTGACACAGGATAATCAGGATAAATTTTCTCAAAAGGTATTTTCAGCCTCGCTTATTGCAGCTCATTATAACACAAAGACCGCAACTGGACAGCAATGACTTCTGGCTGTGCAACACATCAGAAAAAAATAAATTTTAATGACCCAGATCACTGGGAAAAGACTTCCTCTTAAAAGAGAATTTGAGATAGTAATTTTCATTCATTTCCAACTGATTGTATGTGTGTTAGCAAGAAGAAGTTTAATGGATTTTTTTTTTGAGGTGTGATTTTTTTTTGTAGAGATGGCATACAAAGGTAGAAGAAAAGTTGAAAACAGTAACCACCTTCATTAGAACATGGAATGGAGATTTCTATGGCACCTTAATGGTTAATAATGCAAAGCTGCATGTGTGAACCCAGAAATGGGTAAGTCCTGGGACTTCCTTTCCCAGGATGTGCTGCATTTTGGAGCACCCATCTGTACCTTTTATTCTAATTCTGCTGATATGCTGCTCCAGAAGAACTAATTTAGCATACATGTGATTGATGGTTATATGGTGAAATGTTTTAAATGAGCAATAAAATGGCCAATAAGAAGTAATGTCCAAATTAGAAACTGACTGAATTATTAGCAATAAATAATTCCTTCATGGAATTCATTTTTTCCCCTTCTTTCATTTGCTTGCTTGTGGTTATTAGCTTACCACTTACACCCATGCAGATAATGTGTATTTTATTTGGATTTGGTCTACAAATTATTCTCTCAATTCCAAATTTAAAACAGATTTTGTTTTTAAATGCAGGACTTGACAATATGGAGTCTGCTGGACTTCCAAAAGGTGTACCTGCTCAACTGTTGTTGTTGTTGTTGTTGTTATTATTATTTAAAAAAGGCTAACAGGTCACAAAATGGCAAAACGACATGCCTGCTCACGTGACATGGCACCTAGGGCAGGAAAAAGGTTGCCATCATTCACTGCCAACATTTAAAATGCTGGCGTATAGGAAGGACAGAGGACTGAAGCTTTTTGATTGAAAACTGGAACTTGGAATGGGGGGTAGGGTGGTTTAGGAATGAAGCCTAGTATATTTTGTGGGAGGGTAAGTTGTGAGAAGCCAATGCAAAATCTATTCATGCAATACATAGGTTTTATTAATGTTAAAAGAATACAAATACTGTATATATTAGTGTTCCCTCCTGCATTTCTGCAACTGGCCCTAAAGAAAACCCAAAGACAAGAATAAAATTCTAATCTTATTAAATGATAGCATCATTCCCAGAAAAATTGAAACTGCCTACATCTGTTATATCTGCATCTCAATATAGGCAGCCTACTTATCATGTAGTGCTAGTTTGGTGTAGTGGTGAAGGCACCAGGCTAGAAACCAGGAAACTGTGAGTTCTAGTCCTGCCTTAGGCACAAAGCCAGCTGGGTGACCTTGGGCCAGTCCCTCTCTCTCAGCCCTGGGAAGGAGGCAAGGGCAAACCACTTCTGAAAAACTTTGCCAAGAAAACTGCAGGGACTTGTCCAGGCACTCGCCAGGAGTCAACAATGACTCAAAGGCACCCCAAAAAACACCCCTTATCAAGTAGCAAAGTTTTCTTCTACGCTTGGTCTCATGTATGAATCAAAAAGTGATGATTCCTCCTGCTTCATATTTTATGGTAATAAGCAAGGGGGTTAAGATTGAAGTAAAGCTTCCCACATTTTTCACTGGTAGTTAGTAGTCATTTATAGGCGCCCTAAAAGTTATCTACAGGATAGTATATAAATCCATAAAATAACATTTGTGTGCTTGCTTCATTTCTACACTTTAAACTCAAGATTTCAGTTTTCTGATCCAAATTTTGTATACTCTGAGGGATATAAATATTCACCATTTTTGTGAGGAATTTTAAAACACTTGCTTAGGATTTATTATTATTATTATTATTATTATTTTTGGGGCTGGGCTTTGTATAGGAACACCTTTTCTGTTTAAGTTCTATTAAGTTTAATAGGTTTTCCTCTGAAGTGAGCAACCAGAGATGTCGATAGCAAGGGCAAGGAAGAACAATTGCCGAAACACACCGCAACACAAACTCCATCCCTTACGTATTTGTGTGCAACACTGTAAGAGAAGTGGGAAAGAGCAGAGCTTGTATCATGATGTGACAAGACACGTTTCATCATTTTGGCATCATCATGATTAGGAAGTGATGCTTACTGGAAAACTGGTACTTCTTGCTGCACTTAAGCTCTCTCTCATCAGAAGTGGTGCTCCCTTCGAACAATCTCAGTGTTGTCTGGAGGTTGCTTCTCTGTCTGTCTGACTGATGAAGTGTTTCTCAACCTTGGCCACTTTTAAGATGTGTGGACTTCAACTCCCAGAATTCCCCAGCCAGCCATGCTGGCTAGGGAATTCTGGGAGTTGAAGTCCACACATCTTAAAAGTGGCCAAGGTTGAGAAACACTGGTCTGATGGAATGCTCCGTAACAGCTGCATGAGCTCCAAGGCAGAGGAGGCAGGCTTTCCTCAGAGGGCAATTGGTACAAACTCTAAGGCAGTATGGCAGATCCTGATCATCACTTGCATTCATTCCTTCCCCTCTCCTATAATGGCCTCTGTATAACAAATGGTTTTAATATCTATAATACTCATTTGATAAACAAAGTCTGACCCAAGAACAAAAATGTGTAAACTGGGGACAGCAATGCCACCTCCTAAATCATTAATCATGCCTGCACAGGGTCTCGGGTAAATGCTGGATGCTATTCTTTGGCCCTTAATTCCTTAAAAAGATGTGCTGGAATTTTTCTTTTGGGGGGTGCTTTTGAGTCAGTGCTGACTCTTGGCAACTGCCTGGACTAGTCCCTGCAATTTTCTTGGCAAGGTCTTTCAGAAGTAGTTTGCCCTTCCCTGCTTCCGGGGCTGAGAGAGAGTGACTGGCCCAAGGTCACCCAGCTGGCTTTGTGCCTAAGGCAGGACTAGAACTCAGAGTCTCCTGGTTTCTAGCTTGATGCCTTAACCACTTCACCGAACTCACTCTTGGTGGAAAATTGTATGTCATTTAAATGGTATATTTACTTATTCACAGATGAATAAGAGGTGTCCACTCATAACAATGTCTCCCTCAATGAGTGACATTCATTCCAGTCAAGACACAAAAAGGTTCAAACCAACCTCCCTCCAAATTTTCCCTGAAGTGAGTTCCACTGATATTAAACAAAATCCATAGTTGGGTAACGCCTTTACCTATATTAGCACCAAGCCGGATGACAGAATATGCATGCTTTCAAGCTGAGAGTCCAAAAATTAGGCCACATGATTCAACCATGAGGTCCACAATTCAAAGCCAGTCCAGAAATGGAGGTGGTGGACTGAACGCACTTTGTAATGGCAGGTGTAAGGTGTAACTGATGTCATGCTGACCCTAGCATTCAGGAACAAGGAAAATGGTTGTTCCCCCCAGCCTGTTTCTGAGACCAGACATGAGACGGGCAGTGATTCAAGGAACTGGGCAAAGATTCAAGGAAGGGGATAAATATTGCTGTCCTTTCCTTGTGCTCCATTTTTATGGCAGGACCAGATCTGTCTTATGCTCCAATTCAAATGCAATTTGCCCTGCAATTTTAGAATACAAGAGAGTCACATCTCCTGCCTCCTGGGAAGAGCACCCTGGGAGTAAGGTAGTAAAGGGTGAGCCCTATCCACTGGCCAGTGAGGGGACAATTGCCAGCTGTGCTACATATAAATGGGGATTGTTTAATTGGAAGACAAGACAGAAATTGTCTGAATAAATAGCCATGTTTACATGCTTATTTAAAAGGCAACATTTATAGGAGAGCTCAAATGCTCCCAATGTCACACACATGGACATGTTGAAAGAACACTGAAGGAGGTTGAAGGGATAGCTTGGTCCTCTACAACATACACAACTGAAGCTGCCCCCAACCACCTGGCCAGCTCAACATGGCCTATAAGCTTCAGCCTCAGTCAAAATGGACACACAGAGTCGTGCTTTTGCACAGACGGGAGATGCTGTCTTGATTAGGTTTCTCCCTTGCATGGAGGAATGCCGTACATATTTCTCAATGCACATGCAGTGCACATCACATCCTGCTGAGTGAAATGAGTAACCTTAAAGGGTGGAACTAGCCTGCAAAGGCCTATAATCCCTTGACCTGTTTTTTTTTAATGCCTGAGATGTTGCCTCAATTTCCCTTGGTGATTTTGTGCACTGTAAACCAAGGTGCAAAGCTGCCTGGAAAACCTGTTTAGAAAAAAACTACATTTGATGCGACAGACCAGAAGGGCCAGTCTTGAGCACCTACCCAATTCTTCAAAGGGCAGGAGAACAGAGAAGAATGCTTCTGCTATGGGTCCAAAGGAAAGAGGTGTTGCCCAAGACAGCCTTGCTTTCTCTACTTTTGAGACTATTTCGCAGCAATGAGAGAGCTGTGTGAACTAAGTAGGTCATGCAAGTCCCTGTCAGATTATTGAAATAAAGGGCATGTTCATAGATCTGGATTATGTGGATCAGAGGCAGTTATCAGAGAGGGTCCTGATCCCTGAAATTAGTTATCCTGGTCTAACAATATTATTTTGCACATTAGTGTGCAAGTAGTACAAGAAGTGATCTTGCACGTAGCTATGCACACTCTGCAAATGGACATAAGATTCCAAATGCACCCTGATTTTCATCATACAGGGTCCTGCATGCTGTTTTCCTGGCAGAAATATATCTCTGTAATGCAGTTGCAGATTTTTAGCCAAGAGAAAAAAGATGGTGGGGCAGGTGCAAGCAATCTACATAACTATATACCTATATCTATCTATCTATCTATCTGTGTGTGTGTGTGTGTGTAAGGTTCCCCCCCTCCTTGACAATTATCTATGCATTGTGACAAACTGAACGTGTTTCATAGTGTGATATAAAGTATATCACTTAAGTTTGGACTTTCCATCTTCTTTCAATATATCAATGGAAATCTTGAAAAAGATTCTCTCATGCATTGCAAAGGGGCTTATAAAGCCTGCCCTATCCTGCTGCTTCGGGGAGCTTCAGAACTGATTGTTTTAAAACCAAAGTGACACCAGAAAGGGTCAAGTAAATAAATATGCATGCCTCACCAGTTCAAAATAATAAAATTCCAATGTGTGCAAGCCTGCTTGTTGAACATATGTTTGAGGCACGGCTAAGCCATCTGGCTCAGTGTCAAGCATTTACACCAACTGCAGTCTCACACTACCTGACAGCAGAAAAGCTTTATTCCCTTGGTGTTTGGGCACAAATGGAGAAATATTATTGAAATGATTATCTGCATCAAGACTCAGATTTGGTTTGACATTTAGCGGGCTCTGTTTAATCCAAAGGGTTATCTGAATGAATAAAAGGAAGGGCTCCTCCCAACGATGCTGAGCGGTGGGTGTGGGGGGGGGGGAGGGAAGGGAAGAGTCAAATGATTAATGAGATTGAAGGACTGGGTGGACCCTGCCCACCTCTGCCCAGACCTCCGTGCTCAGGACTGCATGGGAAATTAAGGGGAAAGCTTTCCCTGGCTTGTCAGGATGAGTCACAGCCATCCTAGGCCTCTTTTATTGGGCCTGCAGGAAACAAAAGGAAAGACAGCCTGAGGAATTCTTTCCATGTAAAACAAGAGCTTCTAGAGAGGAAGGCATGGCTCAGATCACATACGTGCTATCCTCTGCATCGCACAGCAAACTAAGTGGGGACAGACCGGCCTTCTGGAACGGCAGACTTTGGCCTGCCTTGTTTGGCTCTGAAATCCTTCTGAGGTTAAGGGTCCCAGTGATGCCCAAAGACATCCATGGATTCCTACCTGTCAGGCTCACCAAAAGGGCCATAGCTCCAGGAAATTGGCATAGGTCCCCTACTTCTGGAATTCGTGGCTCCAAATGAAGGAACAGCCGTTCATCTGAAGGGCTTTACAGTGGAATTGAGTACAGTAATGGATTATATCTTTGAACATTGGTTACTGGAACGAACATGTCGGTGACTGTTAGCATGGTTATGTTTTATTGTTTGGCTTCTCAGAATCACGAAGGAGCTGAACTATATAATACATTACATTTGTAACCTGCAGTTGCCCTAGTTTTTTAATCTATTGTAAGGTAAATATATGGTGACCTTGGGGGTGGTGAAGAGGGAGAGAGAGAGAGAGAAACAGGCAGGCAGGCAGGCAGACTCTATAGAGCATATGTGTACAGTATGTGAAATTTGTAAAACAAAGCACCTGGCATTATGGTCTCAGTAAGGATTAGGCCACTCTATCTTAACCCTAAAGGAAAGAATCGGGACTGGAATTGCCATCGCTCAGCGACATGGTCATAAAGCACGATGTCACATGACTGCATTGCTTAGCATCAGCAATTCCAGCAGTCCCAGTTGCCGTTGTTAAGCAAGGACTGTGTGTTGTTAAGCAACGACTTCCTGCCAGCTTCCCCATTGACTTTGCTTGTGGGAAGCTGGCAGGGAACGTTGGAAATCGCGGTCACATGAGGTCCTTGCTTAACAACACACAGTCCTTGCTTAACAACTACTGTAACAGTGCTGTCGTTGAAGACCACCCTAAAGCTAGTCTAAAATGCAGCAGCACTGACCATGCTCAGAGGTCAGTTACAATACTGCCACATTACACCTCTGCTGCAGAAGCTGCACTGGTTACCATTAGGCCTCTGATTGAAATCCAAGGTGCTGGTTGCTATTTATAAAGCCCTGTATGGCTCATGACAACAAAACTTAGAGATAGCTCTTTCCCCATAGCTTTTGCCCATTCTACCCCATCAACTACCAGGAGGTGACCAATGGTAGGCTTTTTTGTAGTACTTTCTCTTGTTTGGAACAGCTTGCCCCCTGAAACAAGGATGGTCCATACCCTCTGGACCTAGCAGATGGAAATATGCCTCTTCCAGAAGGCCTTTGGAGATTAATTGCAGCCAGTGGTGCCATATTGATTGCTAATTTAATTTTAGCCATTTTCTTAGCATTAAAATTGGAAGTTAGATTATGGATTTTATTACTTTGTTTTAATACTGATTTGTACATTTTATACTGTAAATATTGTAAGTGGCCTAGATCGTGCTAGGTTTTAGCAGAAGATAAATCTCATGAATCTCATAGATATATGAGATTTTGGGATATATCTGTCTAGATCTAGATCTAAATTTAGATCTAAATCTAAATCCAGATCTAATTAATCTATATCTATCTATCTATCAAAATGTCATATATTGCCAAATCTTGTAAGCTATCTCATTTGACCGAACTCTCTTGTAAGAATCCTGATATGTTAACCAAGATCTTGCCAGCTTTTGTTCTGTGGCTTCATGAGATGACTTATGAGATCATGTGGTTACAATGAAATTTGAAATCTTGTGAGATTTTCCAATCTCATGAGATTTGGGGTGTTGCTTTCTTTGAGGGACATCCAGGCTATGGCAAAAGATGGAACAATGATGCCAGGAGCCTGTAAAATGTGCTAATCGCTGCCTTAGTCCCAGGGTGATGACAAGGCCAGCTCTGGCTTCCTTCACCTCTAAGGTGAAGGTGATTTACTGTTGGAAAGTCATGTTCTTTTTGGACTAGGGAAGGGAAGCACACTTTCTGCAACTGATTCCTTCTGCCACAATGTTTCCAAGGATGCAAGTGATTCTCCAAGATTTAGTGTGGAAGATTTTTAAAAAACATTACACGTCCTGTAAAAAAAAAAGGCAAAACAAATGAGAAAGGTAGAATGATGCATAGAATTTCTTGATCGCAAGAGCTTCAACATTTACTTGGGATAGCCTCAGTCATACACGTGTAGGGATGTTTGCATGAATTTGTGACCTACACTATAGATGTATTGAAACATGGAAAGGATTGATCACATGTATGCATTGTACAGCTTGTAAGTCTCTGAATCAGAAAAATACAGTAGTATATTGAGAAAATCTGTAGAAATAAGGTAGCAGTTGTATATTAGAACCATATGGTTCTCTGAAGTGGAAAAAGTCTTACTCATCAAAGATCACAATGTTTATAAACCAAATAACTTGGCTTAGGATTTCAGTTCCATACAAATAATTCTGTTAATTCTCGTGTACATATTTATAAAATTGCAGTACTGATTGTAGATTTGGATTTGAAATTAATTTGGTGATTTGGATTTAATATGAATATTAGACATGATTTCCCCTTCAGTCTTACTTTTAATTAACTTTTTAATTGAGATTTAAATGAGTTCTAATGAACACAATTGGTAGCCTAATTGATTTGCTGCCACAGCATAGTGAGTGATCAGCACACAGCCCGCATTTTAATAAACCATTCTTACATGTCAAACAGTTTACAGGTTAGTATTTTGGCAGAGGTTGGCTCAAAATATTTGTTCACTTTTTGACTGCAAGCAACTTTTTAATGCATGCTTTGCGATCATAAAATTCTACGATTACCTTCCCTATTCAAATCTGTGGTGTGAAGCCTAGGTTTCTGAAAAAGACTATTTAAAATTTCTAAAAATGGATGTGTTTATAACTTTTCAAAGGACAGTGTTCAAACAGTAAAATGCGCATTACATAAATCAGTAAAATAATTAGATGTTAGTTAATGCTTCATTCATAATTATCCTGATTTCCTCTTTAAAAAAGGGAAAATAAGATACATTTCTGAAAAACTATATTCTTTTATCATGTTATGAACAATGAGTGGGTGAGAAAATATATTATGACATAGTTAAACACAAGGCAATAATTTCTAAACTGCATAAATTACATGTTTTCCCCTATTATGATCCAGACAGACAAAATGAACATTTTTGAAAGAAAATGACCAACGCATGATTAATTGCAAGCTCGCAGATTTTGCAGCTTCAAGAGTAAATCAACTGCTAAGAAGTGCTAACTTGCTAAAATATAAACTAATTTTAGTCTCTGTATATTAAAATATAATCCATCTTCTTTCTCCATTGGGAAAGCTAATTAGAAATTG
The DNA here is from genome assembly GCF_035149785.1 of Candoia aspera. Taxonomy (NCBI): domain Eukaryota; kingdom Metazoa; phylum Chordata; class Lepidosauria; order Squamata; family Candoiidae; genus Candoia; species Candoia aspera. Next base: position 201,128,477 of record NC_086153.1, on the reverse strand, counting down.
TGACTGGCATAAGGAGAAGAAACTGTGAACACTGGGATTAAGTTTGCTTGCATACAATCTGAACTCAAGAAAAGCTGGTCAGTTCTTTACACATTTCACTATATTATACTCAAGCGGAGCCTAAAACATGCAAAGATAGAACAGATTTTGCATAAATAGAACAGTAGATGTCACATATAAATGCTCAACAAAAATGGAAAACTAAACATCCTGAGGTCCCAATAGCCACAATTCAGCTATAGTATTGCATGTCTTAAATCACAGAATCACTGACTTGGAAACAGGTTTGGGGACATGAAGTCCAATCCCTGCTCAATGCAGGAAATCCAGAGCTCCATTTCCATCCTTTCCTTTACAGTTTCCAGGATATAAGAATTCAGTACCCTCTATGTAACTGGTTGCATTTGCCTTTCATTTCCTCTTCAGTTCAGTGTATCCTTTGTCATTTTGCCTGATTAGATCAGTGGGTAGATCAGCAATGATCAGCTATTTTCTTCCTTTACCAGAGATGCATAAGTAGACATCCAAAATTCAAGGTCCTTCTCCAATCTCACTGGGGAAAATCTAGCGTATATAGTATAACAGTCTAACACTTGAGAGGTTCTGTGTGAAAGGTGAAAGGTCCCCTGTGCAAGCACCGAGTCATGTCTGACCCAGCACTAAAAAATTGTGCCCTGAAAGTTTTAATTTGCTTTAGAAAAAAAAGGTTTGGAAATAGCCAAAATGGACCAACTGATGGTAGGTAGGTAAGTAGGTAGGTAGACAGGTAAGAAACACAGTCTGCAATGACTATAGTGAATAAATGGATAAGCTTCATTATCTGTTGAGCTATGAAAAAGAGGCATGCAATATTAACTGGTCCAGTGAAGAGTGGGACTTGGAACAGGGGAACCCTGGTTCAAATCCCCCCTTGACCCCAGAGCTCCCTGCGTGACTTTGGGCTTATTGCTGTTTCTCACCATGACCTGCCATGCAGGCTTTAGTGGGGATAAAGTCAGGAAGCTTTTTTGAAGTCTCAGAGAAAAGACAGGATAAACATGCAATAAAGACATAAATAAAAGATGAATACTTATTTCTGTTATATTACCTCATAACATTCAGACTGTTTGACTGCATACTGTATACTAAAGAAACGTATTTAAAAATATTTTTAAAGAAACACTAAGAGGCATTATAAAATTGTATAAGGTAACCCAGAGAAAAATGGACAAAGAGAAGGTCCGTTCCTTCTGTCAAATCACTAGAACTCTAGGTCATCCACTTAATTTGATTGGCAGGAGATTTAGGATGATGAAAATACTTCTTCACACAATAAACAATTTAATTTTCCTGGGGATTGGGGAAGAAGGGCAATACTCAAATACCCCGTTCTAGGCTTCGAACATCAGTGTTCAGTAAGGACTGCAGTTTATGCATCATTGCAATCTCTGGAAATTTGTGTTAAGATGAGGGTTGGACAGGGTGCAGTAGGTTTAGGAAGGGAACCAAGCTAAAATATCCTGAGAAACACTGCCTCTGCATGTGTTTTCAAAATGTTTCTGGGTGGCCATGCAAAGTTTCAAAGTGAGGCTTCACTCTAACCGTGCTCCGAGAGAAGCATCTTTCAAGAGTGAATCTAAGCTTTGGGAGCAGGGTATCTCAGCCTTGGCAACTGTAAGGTATGTGTACTTCAACTCCCAGAATTCTGGGAGTTGAAATCCACATATCTTAAAGTTGTCAAGGTTGAGAAACACTGTTCTGGAGCCTTCTCCAGCACTTCTGACTCCTAGAAGCAGCTAGGAGTTTCCAGTGAAGAAGGCTCTTTAGTGGTGAAGGGGTCTGATGTGGCAAAGCAGAGCAACCTCTTGTAGGCCCATTGTCTTGGTTGAGTGTCACAATGCCAGTTAAGTCACAAAAGCCTGTAATGGGTATCCATGGAAGATCAGTGAAGGAAACAGCATGGAGCACTTTTACCATGATGTTTTAGTCATGCATTTGGAAGGGAATGCCAAATATGCAGTACAAATTTGCACAAATTAAACGAAGAAAGGTAAGTGATATGAAGACTAACAGAATATTTCAGTATTATTTAGCCAACTGATCATTCTTTCCTAGAATGGATTGCTATTTGTATTACTTTGATACAACTGGGGCAAATGACATAATCCACGGCATTTGTGCAATGGCATCATGATCCCTGTGACATCACTTGCCCCTCCCCCCCAGACCTCCACATAACTCACTGAACTTGTGACAACAAATGACCTTCTGTTCCTCCATGGTTAATAGTAGCTTTGGGCAGGATAGGATATCCAAATGACTGATTCTATGGTCCTGACCCAATCAGGCCCTGAGGTTGTTTTTAAGGAATGTAAGAAGATTCTGTCAGGTGTAGGTTTGACCTCTGATCATTTTTAATTGGAGGTGCAAAGGAAGAACCCTCAGACCTTAGGCATTCTAGCATGATATTCTGCCATTAGAGAGGGAGGATAATGCATGCAGTGGAAAGAATGAGACTAAGATTGCGGAGATTACTGAAGTGAAGCATCTGTGTTGATGCATTAGTGTGTCTTAGAGCGGTAATCTAAGATGAGCAAGGACTAGTGAAGTTTTTTAACTGTAAAAGAAAGATGTAGTTAATCAAACACATGTTAAGGAGAAGCAAAGCCTCGTATCTTGCTGACTTTATCCCACTTGGGAACTGAAGCAGAAGACCCTGAGATCAAGGATCATATTAACAAAGAGGAGGCAGAATGATGGGCAAAGAAAGGACATAGCATAAATCCTAAACTGTCTTTCTATACTCTCCTGCTCCTTGTGGTCAGTAGGCTGTCAGGCACTGAAAAGTCAGTGCTACCAAAGTTATACTTCCAAAAGAGATGAGGTCAATCCGAAGCAAGCACTGAAGCCTTTTGTGGGTATTCTGGTAAGGTCTACTTGTGAGTAAATGTGTTAAAGACCTGGAGCATTGGAATCAACATATTCCCAGAAAAAAAAAATGATGTGACAAACAGAATGAATCAAAGTCTGGATTTCACTTTTCTGGGTTTATGAAGAAAGTACATTTACTATTACAAAAACAAACAAAAAATCCCCTTTCAATTAATTCTCCTTGATGCACAAAATATAGTTGTATTTGAAAAGTTACAGAACACTGAAGGATCCCTAAATACTCTACTGGAAAAGCATTAAACTACAGCTTAAATGTGCTTTCCATTCACCTTCGCCACTCTTTTCTGAATGAATTATCTTCATCCTTCCAGCTGAGGCAAGTTAAGCCCATAACCATCATAGGGCAAGTGTCTGTATTTATTATGATTTTCTTGATTTTCAAATCCTTGATAAAAGATGGATTGCATACAGATGGAAAATGAATTCAGAATTCAGCCAAATGCTTTCAGATGGCACTGTATTAACCATAATCTCTCACAGACATATACATGCAACAGATTTGTTTCCTATTATAACGAATTAATAAATTAGAAATATATGCGGAAGTCTAAGTGGTTGTTCAACCTTGCTCACTTCTTTCCTTCAAAAAGTAGCATTTAGCACATAAAACGTTGGACTGAAGTTTATAATTTGCTTCCATTTGTTCCACTTACATGGCCTTAGACACTATTTACGTGAGGTTATGAGAATGAGATTTTTCAGCTTAAAATATCTGATCACTCATTAAAAACCTGAATGATACTTATACCTCTTATTGTAATAACCAGGTTTAAATACAAACAAACAGTGCATTAAAAAAGCAAATATTTATTTTTGTATTAAATTTCATCACTGCCCATTTCCCCCAAAAGAGGGACTCTGGGAGGTTTACAATAAAAATATAATTTTGTCAGGACAGCTTCCTTTAATCCTACAGTTTAGGCTTTGTCACCCCCTCATTTCAAAAGGTAAAAATCTTTTGTTTTGAAGAGTGATTAACATTTTCCATAAAGACTGTGGCATGGCCTTGGAACTCAGTCTAATCAGGAAAGGAGAGAGCACAACCCTATAAGATCAAGGAACGTATGGAAGAAATGTCTCTTCTTCCAATCCAAAACTTTTCCAGGCTCAAGCTAGCCAGAAGGGGAGAGAGTCTCCACTCCCCACTGTCCTTGATATGAAATCGCATTCCTTTAAAATTTGATGGCTTCTTAGACGATCCCAATCTCTACGTCTAATCGGATAAACCTACTGGGCTCTCTCTCCTATTCAGCAGCTAGAACACTTCTGTCATTTCACCTGTCTACAGCCTACAGCGGAGAAATCCACAGACTCCTTTGCTGTGCTCCCATCCTGTGGCTGGAATCCACAGGACAGCATGGCACTCTCAGATGTGGTTGCTCACACAACAAGCCCTCACTTTGCACTCAGAATGGTCTGGTGTGGCACTGACGCCTACATAGTGTCAATGCACACAACTGTAAGGACAGCGGTTGGTGGCTCCCAACTATGTTCTCTCCCCTCTATGTTCCCTGTTCCTCAAAGGGCTCCTCCAACAGGCAATAGGAATTCTCCATGTACCACCACTGCTTTCTAGGAAGAGACAGCATCATTCCATTGAATGCTCAGTTTGGGAGGGGCTATCGCAGCAACAGGTGGATCAGTCAGTGCACTGACCTGCCAATCCCAAATGAATGGTCCCAATGTCACCCTGTTTTTAGACTATACAAATAGGTGTGCCCAAGGCAGGCACTGTCTAAAAAAAGAAAACCACAAACACTGAGTTCTCCGGTTTTATTTTATACTAAGCCCTTGGGACACCCCTGAGGGATGCAGTCTTGCTGTGACAACCTGTCGACTGCTTAACCAAACTATTTTTAAAAAAAAGACTGTGGGGACAAGTGATCTGGATTGTGTGGTGGCCAAAACAGGTCTGCAGAGCAGGTGAGGAGGTGGTCAAGGTTTAGATAGAAGGGCTGATCCCACAGGAAACTGCTAGAACCAATGAAAAGTGCAGGATTCTTGGCACTGGCCCTGTCATTACAGTCCACCTCCCTGGAGCAATCTGTTCTATGTTGCCCACATATAGCAACTTGAGGTGGGACATAAGGAAAAACACCACCCTAGAGCAGAGTCTCCTAAGCCATGGTTGGGGTGGGTCACCTATGGGTGGATGTGGAGAGAGATGTTGTGACATGCTGACATGTCCTCTGGAAACAGTGAACATTTGTAGCACCAGGGTGAGGAAGATGTTTGAATGTGGCCAATGTCTGCACACATCTCTGGACATTAAAGAGAAAGATTCCCTCAAGTCAAGCTTCACCCCTGCAGTTTCCTGGGAAACTGTACCAAAGTGGATTGTGTTCTTCTAGAATATTTTTTGACTTCCCAGTCTAGCCTCCAGCCCTGATATTTCCTGGGGGATGGGGTGGGTTGGGGAAGAGAATCAGATTCAAGCCCACTTTCAGCCATGGAAGGTCTTTGGGCCATTCCTTCTCAGCCCAACCTACTCCACAGAGCTGTTGGGAGAAAAACATAGGAGGAAAGAGTTGAATGTACACTACCTTGAGTTCCTGGAGGAAATATAAATCTATTTGCCTTCTGAGGTAAGACAAGGTCAGCCTGCTGGCAGTGTCTTAAATATGGATGGGGAACTCATAATTCTCAGATTGCATGTGGATTTTAGTGCAACCTGCAACCATCTCATTGTTCATTCTCTGCTTCCCTCCTCATCTTGACTTACTCATGGTTTCACTGTTACAAGCAAAGTCAATTTCTGAAGGGCTGTTTCTCTGAGGCTCAACAAACATAGAGTCCTATCAGTACAAAGTTACTGGGCTTTGCAGAAAATCAGGAGAGATACAAACACTGGGAGGGAGTGGAGGGCTTTGTATATGCCCAGCCCCAACCAATATGGAGCACTCCATGCAGCCCTCAGAGCCAAAAAGGTTGCCCTCATGCCTTAGACCACCATTTCAAGCCTGATATAATCCACTTAAGTGATGTGGCCTTGAGAAATCTGTGTATTGTGTTCCTTTCAGCAATCTTAACAGAGGTTTTTTTTAAAATGGATTTGTAGGGTTTTCCCCTCTGTGGCTAACAATAGTTCTAAGCAAAGAAGGGAAATATCTATGCAAGAGAAAGTGAAGTCTTCTCTGTGCTGTATCCTCAATCCAAATGCCCTCTTGTCTCCTGCACAGCAACCTGTGATGACACCAAAATCTGTGCATGAATGTCATGATTATGTATCTGCATCCTGACATCTGATGCCAGTATGTACAATGCAGGGCCAGCTTTAGGCTAAGGCCATGTAGGCACTGGCCTAGGGTGCCCCCCTTCTGAATCATTCTAAAAATGCAAATCTTCCCATTGTTGGGAAGTGCCATAGTAGAGGTATGGAACACAGAGGTGCCATACAGGATACCCTTAAGCTGGCACTGCACATTGGGGCATTTTTTGAGATGATGCTATCACACAAGTTTCATCTTTTGCTCCCCTTGCCTTGTGGTGGACACCGACACCCCTCCCCCAACACACACAATACACAACTTTTTGGGGAAAAATCACCTTCGGTTTTAGGAGAAATCGGATGCCTGGTTTGAGAAAAAGCATTTGTAGTATTTGCTTTATATGGAGAGTATGTCTGTAGGACTAGAAATAATATAATGAGTATGCCTCACTAAGCTATTTTATGGGGACAGCCCTTGTTGTTATGGATAAAAATAAAAGTTAAACCAGTTAATGGCTCTTATTTTTATCTGAATGTGTAAACTCTTAAAAAGTCCATTTATCCATGTTTCTGCAATTCTTTGCATGTATGGAGGTAGTATCTTTACTTTTTATTTCTCTCTCTCTGTCCTCTAACCTCCAAACATCCCATTGAATGTTTTTTGGTAAAATAGTTAGTGGCCTAGCTGCAAAAGAAGAGGAAATGTTTGAAGATCCTTTCCTGTTCCATCTACCTCATTCCAACCCTTCCCCCTTCCTTCCTTGAGCCTTTTCCATTTGTGAGAGAGGAGAAGAAACAGTGCAAACACAAGAAAGAAAGTAACATTGTTCTCATCTGGACCCCCCACTGCTGTTGTAAATACAGGTAGCCCGCATCAACCAGTGAAAAGCAACAATATGATTTCTGAGGTTTTTCAATATCTCTATGGCATTTGGGGAAAAGAATGATGATCATGGGCTCAGATATCACGGCTGAGAGTGGATTTGGTATGTCTAGTTTAATTACAGTAATGTTTAATTAAAAATGGTCTTCAGACTAAAGTGATATAGATTCTGAGCATCAAACATTCTCCTGCTGACCAACCATGGCATATTATTTTTGTCCAAGGTTTTATCTCCTCTGTCACTTCCTCTTAACCAGTCTCCTCCTCTTTTTAATTGGATGTATGCATTGTACTCACTGTGCATTGAGAGCGACTGGGTTTTTTTTTTTCCTGCTGGTAGCTGATGCTCGATGGGAGGAGAAACAAAGCCATGGGAATCCACCAATCACATTCCTGAACTTGTCCCACATTAAAACTATCAGGACAGCCCCACTCTCTGCTGTGTTCCTGAGAAAGAATAGCATTCAGCAGGCAAGGCAGTGCAATTTATGCTAGTATACTTTTCTGCCAACCCAGGACTAGAGGACAGCATGTTAACAGACTGTCCATCTACACCTTAAGTCATAAGGTGGCTGGAAGGTTTGCATGTGCCCAGCCTTTATTCAGTTAATCACAGTTAAATAAACCATAGTTTGTGCCCTTGTAAAGCAGGGCTTTTTTACTTTTCTACTTCCCAAACCTACCATAACCTAGAAAACCTTTCCTATCTTACTCTTCCCAAATTTCCTGCCCTCTGGAACATTCTCCCTCCAGAGATTAGGATGGCCCTGACCCTATTGGCCTTTCGTAAGGCCTTGAAGACCTGGTTATGTGCCTGGGCCTGGGCTCCTGAGTGTGTTAAGGGCCCCGTTTCCCAATTATGTTAACACCTACGGATTGTAATTTTCTCACTGCTATATATATTTAATTTAATTTTGTATTGTATTTGGAATTTGGTTTTAATTGATTTTACGACTGCTGCCCAGAGTCACTTGCTTGAGATGAGTGGTCATATAAATTGAATAAACAAACAAACAAATAAATTTATTCCCCAGTTTTTCCAGGTAGATTTAAAAAAAAAAAAACCTGCCTGAAATCCTGTAGAACTGCTGCCAGTCAGTGCTGGCAGTGCCCAACTGGATAGACTAATTAATTGTTCTGTGATTCTCAATGTATCCTTTCATCGTTGGCATTGCATACGGTCTTGTGCAATTCTACCAGGTGCACACATTTGAAGTCCAGATTGTGACAAGGTTTTTTTTGCTAGTTCTCACACCACATCTTGTAGGATGGCAACACCATCAGTTCCTCTCTGGAGTCATCCCAACAAATTTTGGGAAGAGCTTGGAAAGAGAGGGTGTCATGATCATGGGATGAATTTTGGCTCTGGGCCAACAGCTGGGTCACCAGGCTGAGAGAGAACACTGAGAAGATGAAGGGAACAACCCCAAGAAACAAACTGTGCTTCATTCCTTCTGCAGAAGATACAAACTTCTGGAGGGATGACTAGAGAAGCAGAATATTTGTTCATTAGGAGGAGAAATGAAATGCTAGCAAGGTGTTCTAGCAATCACTTTGGCAGCCTGTTTGACAGAAAGGGCAAAACATGGAAATGGGAGGCTTGTCCCCTTTTTACATGGTTGAGATTGATCTGTTTCGCTAGAATCTCAGTGTCACAGTGGTACAAAGAGGTTGGACACAGAGGAAAGGAATCAAGGCAAGTCCAGGGTTTCGATGCCTGTTTTTTCTTCTGTGTTAGGGAGATAAACCGATGCCCTAGGATTTCTTTCTGATGCCCTTGAAGTTATGAGCAAGCTTTGGAGGGGAATCTCCCTTGTTGTCGGGGCTCTTTAAAAAGATCCTCAGTTCCCACGTACATGATATCATCTTTTAAGTCTTTGAAATTTCTCCTGTGCCTAAAAGACAAAGCATTCCTCTCAATTAACACTCTTGGAGAGTTTTCTGGCACAGGAACTCAATTAACTCTTTGCTGGCCTGGCTAATTTCTGCATTTTAAAAAAGTAGTCTGATAATAACAAAATTGGAGCACTCAATCCACAGGGTAGCCATTAAGCCCACTCCGTGATTGTGCTGTCTGCATTCAGACCACAATTACTGTCAGAGCATTGCACGGGGAGCTAGTTCTTGTACGCAAACAAGAATACCATTTATTAAAGACCTCCTCTTCAATCAAATACAATCTATACTTTTTAAATGAATATTTGAAAAAGAGAAATATAATTTGGACTTCAGAAACCTGCAAGATGATTATTATTCTTTTAAGAACATGTTTTTTCCCCCCTTGTACGTTTACTGACAGACATTGGAGATAGTTTGAGAACTAAGGATTATGGGGGGGGGCAGACTTTGAGAGAGAAGCAGCAAACTAAGGTATTGTTAAATAGTTTTTTTTAAAAACTTTGACATAACTTTTTTTATTTCTATACATTTTGGAGGAATCCAGTTCTGTGAATTCTATTTAAGTGATTCCCGACTAGCTAAATGTATAGAAAAAGGGAACATTAATGTTTTCTACCCAAATAATGAGAGAAAGTCCTGTAAAGATTTTAGAAGTTTCACAAGTCGTATATTTACTACAATATATTTGAATCCTACCTGCATTTTCTCTATCAGGTAAGGAGTGATACAAAAGCCCTTTTGCAGAAAGTGGGAGAAAAACAAACTAATCCCAAAACCATGCGAATATTAGGTCTTTTTCTTTTTAGATCAATATGTTTTCTGTGAACTCTTGAGATAGCCTCAAGGCTCAGGGGTCAATGTTTTTTTTAAAAATGATACTGTAGTATGTATCATTTTCTGCAAAAATTGGTTATGTACCAGATATATTTGTTCAATACAACATGGATCTGTATTTGTGGCCTAGCAGGTAACATTGGAAATCATAACTTTAGTAAAGATTGTGTGGACATTTTCTCTTCCCTTCCTCCCATCTAGACTTTCTGCAATACAGTACAGAAATCAGCAATTTTGTATAAACCTTGCCTGACCCAAAGATTATAATGTTTAGAGAAAGGGAACAGAGACATGGGATCACACAGCAATTCTGCCCAGTTTCAAGGAAATTATTAAGACAGGCTGGGGCACTGCCCCTTACTGGATGAGGTGAAACCACAACACTTCTACCTCCTAACTTCCTGGTGCCAGGTCACACAGGTGAACCACCTTCACTACTGAGAACATGTGTCTATTCTAATTAGCATTTGTTTGTCAGTCACTGTTATTATTTTTAATTTTCTTAAATATCTTAAGACAACCTTCTTCAACCTAGTGCTTCCAAACATGCTGGGATAGGGAAGGAAAGAGGAAGGAAGGAAAACTGGCCTTTTGCCAGATAGAGCCACTTAATTATTGCAGTAAAACCCAGGGTCGGCATTAGGCCCAGACGACACCCAGCCAGCCACGCACTGAATCTCTCTGGAGCAGCGAAGTGCTCTCAAAGGCACCTGTTACTTATGGATCAATATGGCAGTCTCTGCTATTCAGAGTTGATGAACAGCACTCTGTTGCAATCAGGCAAGGTTTCTGTCATGAAGCTGGGACTCCTAAGGTGCAGAACAGGGAATGCCTCAATGTGCAAGAAGCACACCTCAGGTTTAGTTTTGCATTGCAGAGAAAAACAGCATTGTGGAATGCAAAGCTCTTCTAAAGACGAGTTATCAGAGTATTACATTCAGTGCTAGAATGAGAAAGGTGCTTTCTGAGTAAAAAGGTGAAGGCTAATAAAAATAGTGATATTAGTAACAACAACAACATCATTTTGCACTTTGTAAGATCTGTCTTTTATTAATACACATCTTTTTCCCAATAGCAACAGAAAAAGATCTCATCCAAATTAAATTAAAATCTGAATTTTACAAGCTGACCCAACTTCCTTCATTAACACAGTGCAAATGCTCTTCAAATTTGAATTCCGATACAGATTTAGCTGAGTTGACAACCTCCCGTTTAAACCCAGATTTTTATGTAGTGTGTGTGTGTGGTGTGTATATCCCTGTGCATCATTTGCTCAAATAATAGTAAAAGGGGATACCATCTAAGTTATTTGTAACTATCTGCACATGTAAGTCCTATGCTTTTTTGCTCGTAGAAAGAAAAATCTCGCGAGCGGGCATTCCTTGCTTATGCATGGGAGTGAAATGTGTTAACCTTTAAACAATTTCGAAGTTGCTGCAGTTAATAGGCAGGACAGATAGTTACAAAATCCTGATTAACTACAGAATACGGAGACATGTGAAAACTTGTACGTAGCAAAAGAAAGAGACAGCAGCTATTACTTACCAGCCCGGAACACGCAGCCAGGTACGGTTCCGCGCGGCCTGGGATTCAAAACAGCAACACTGCCCTCTTTTGGTCAGAACGAACGTCGCGCGACTTCCTCGAATTCGCACGCCTTTTCCCCTCGGAGCGCCGGACACAACAGGAGGCTTCTGCAAATGACTTTAAAAAATGGAAATTGCGTTTAAAAAGCACCTGGGGGAAAAGAAAAGAACCCAGCCCCACGCACAGTGTTATGGTTCTAAAGGACCCTCTGTGGAAAGGTCTAATTGTGCAGAAGGAGGAAGTGAAATCTCTGCAGCCCATTTGCGTTGCTTTGTTTCCGAGATTCTGGAATGCCTTCAGTCTTTTGCCCTGGGGTTGGCTGCTTTGCTGTCCAGGACCCCAAAGAAAACTCCAGGGTAGGCACACGGGGGCAATCCTACCCATGCGGATTCTCTTCGAAACGCACCCAGTCAAGGCCTTCTGAGACAATGGAAACTGAGAGCAACTTGGGCCGAACGGAAAAGCCTGCAGCTCCTATTTCTCCTTCTCATCTACAAGAGAAAGCCTCTCTCTCTTTTCTTTTCTTTTTTTTAAGCTAGCCTTTTCATTTAGATCTTTTTCAGAGGCCTGCTCACGGAGCCACTGGATTCGCTCCATGACCTTTCAGCGAACATCAGGTTAGCGTCAGCCTATCTTTGGTACAATTAGTAACAGCAGCTCAGTTGTGACTGCAGGCAGGCTGGAACTCTGCACCAGGAGGCGGTTTGCTTTCGGGCATCCACTCAGGCTGGCTTTGGTGAAGCTGCGATTGCTACGCTCTTTTGTAAGCGTGGCAGAACATTTCTCTAATCCGTTTAGCAATTTCTGAGTGCGATAAATACATGGAATTCTCTCTTCCCGTTCCCTGACGTGCTCCAGAGTCTGACAGCTTCTTCTAACTCAGGAATGGCTGACACACGGAAAGGTGTTAGATTAATTACAATAAATCTGAGAGAGAAACTGGCTGCAGGTTGGGAAAGATTCCTGTCTGAGGCCCTGGAAGACTTCTGCCTAGGTAGACCAATGAGATGGCCCAGTCACCTGGCTCAAAATGAAACAGTTCCCAGCATTCCTCTGAATTAGGGCCAATTACTATGAATAAACAGGTTATTGAGGAATACTTGTTTTGTCAAGTTATCTTTATTATTATCAACACATCTCAACGAACTTCAGAAACTGGCAAAGGGGACACCAGTTTTCTATAGACTACCATTGGGATTTCTATAGGTTCCAGGTCTATTATAAGCTTGATAAATCCTGATCCGCTTGGCCATTATTTGATGCCTTACAGTGATTTTTTTAAGAAAAAGACTGAAGTAAAAATTAGGAGATTGTGAAATTGAATTACCTGAGCTCTTGGTCTTGGGATGTCTTGGAGTTAATTCCTAATCAGATTTTGGGGCAGTTTGTGAATTATAGGATGGGAGAGGGAATCTGATCCTCCTCCTCACCTTTTGTACTAGCTGACTTACAGTTACAGCTTTGGGAAGCTAAAAAAAAAAAGCTACAATTTGGTTAAAACTGTAGAGAGTCAGCTGGGGGACCTGTGGATTTCATTTAACCCCTGCCCATTCCGTTTTTCCATTTGATTCAGGACTATGGAAATGCATTCATGTATTAGGATGAAAATGTGGCAGCTGGCCCAGAGTTAAAATCATAACCACTCTGCTCTCTCGTTATTGAATATATTTGTTTATTTCTGCCCACTTTTCTACTCAAATGAGCATGCAAAACCACTAGCAAATTTTCAGTTAAGCATGAAAAGGCTGGACAAAAGGATGGATCTTTACAGATTTTCAGAACACCGTATTCTCCCCAGGAGGTGGGTTCCACAGCCTGGGAACCACTCAGGAGAAGGCCATCTCCTGCATGCCAGATAGGCGGGCTTCTGACCATTGAGACATCTGCCAAAGCACTTCTCCTGCACATATCAGTGGATGCAGGGATATGTAGTTGAAAAGGGAATCCCTCAGATAGTTGTTTGAGACAGTTGAATGAAAAGGTAAGTGGTTACGTAAATCAGCTCTAACTTACTATTGGTCCCACTAAACTAATCAGATGATAATCCACTTTCTGGCGAAAGTGATACCTTGCACTTCTCATAGATACATTTACTTTCCTAAGTGGAGGATGGAAGAGCAACATTTTCTGTCTAATGTTACATTTTGCTGCCTTGCCAGATGTTAAGAAAACTACTATATTTCAAAAACCTAATCAAAGCTTTCAGATTTTTATCAACTTACATCTATTGCTTTTTTTCTTCAGCCCATTGTTTTTCTATCTAGCTGTTTGTTTTCAGCTGCAGAAATAGGCTAGGAATGATGCCTCTGGCTTCTGATTATTTTCTAGCAATCTGGCTCTCCTGTAATGATTTTCTTTTCTTCCTAACTGCAAATTGTCATCAGCTGCCAGTGGATCAGCTGGAATATTATCTACCCCTTCATCCCTGGCTATTCCAAAAAGCCACTTTAACTTCCACCCCACTGCCTAGGGCTTAATAGGTGGGTGGGACCTCGTGGGGGTTCCAGTTTTCCACTGGTGGGAATTCTCACCTTAACCTGCTGCTGGGTAGAGGCACCCTTTACCATCTCCTTCCAGAGAAGTTCAGCATCCTCTTCATGCTTTCCTTATGCTTCGTTTCTTCATGCTTTTCTCAATCCAGCCATCAAAGCAAATACAGGCATGGCTGCAGATACTGGGAAAAGCACTCACTTCCAAACTGGCTGAAGCATGATGATTTTGACTTCACAAGCCCTAGGAGGTGTTTAATTCTATGAAGAATGGGTCAGCCAACTGGGTAGGTTTTAGGGGTTGTCAATGGGTTACTTTTATTTTTGCCATCTGTATAACTTCCCTCAGAGCAACCTCTCCAGTTGCGTAAACTACCAGACAATGTATACAACTGCATGTTCTGAAATATGGATAGGGCAAAAGGGGGTTGAAATTAATGTCACTGCATTTTTGGGTAGAGTAGGAGCGAAGGGATGGTTGGTACTTCAAGACTGGCAGTAGCTCAGAGGGCAGGGCAGTAAATGGATGATGTTCTTCATGCTGTCCTCTTGGTCAGCTAGAGGAAGAGGGGGTGAGTATTGATTATTGGCAGATATGGGGCTGACTACAGTTGGTTTTACCTGCCCCCTCCCCAAAGGCTGTGCTGTGGCATTTCCAACAATATTAGTTCTTTTCAAAAATGGCACATTAGGACAGAGTGGTAACATATGCCATCTTGAGCTCCTGGAAGGAACATGGGACATGAATCCAATAAATAAATCTGGTGGAGAAGGTTGGCCTAGACAACTTTAAAAGCTCAAGATAAAAAATTTTGGCCTGATGTCTTATGCCATGACCAAAAAAGACCTTGGCCTGTCTAAGCGCTGTCTGCTTTATTTCTATCAAGAAGAAGGGGTTCCTTCAGGTACTGGATCCAAAGAGGTTATTTCCATTTGGCTCAAAGATGAATGGGGGCATTTTTATGGCATCAAGGAAATATCTTCTGTCAAAAGCCTATCAGCTGTATTCTGCAGCAACTGAAGCCTTCTACATGTGTTTATGTACAGTTTACACTGTACTATACCCCACATTGCATACTAGTAACTGTATGTGTGGTAAACTATTACATAGTAACTCTATATGTGGGATATATCTAGATTAAGGCTGATTTCTTATGGGTGGGAATATCCTAAACCAAGTGCTCGGATCTTCATGGATATGCCTAATTTTCTCCTGACTGTCTTCTTTATCTTCCTCCCACACTTTTTTGCTATGGGAAAAAGTAAGCCGTTTACCATGGTAATAAGGACAGATTATAATCCATGTCTTTAAATGATTACCCTCCATTGAAAGGGCTCCCAGGTGGAGAAGATCATACACCATTAGTAGTCATTTCATATACACATTTTGATGCACACACAATTCACAGGCACACATATGCCTATATACACATGTAGCCTAACCCAATTTTTCCTTTAGAGCTATTATACTCCCAGTGACAAAACTGATCAAGCTTTTGCAGTGTGACAGTAAACTTTTTGGAGAAGGCCTATAGCTCAGTAGTAGAAGTCCTGCTTTGTACGGGAAGATTCCAGGTTCAGTTAGATTCTGGCTGGAGCTACAAGACCTTTCCTAGAGACTCACCACCAGTCAGTGTAGATAATTGTAGGCCAGGTGGACTTGGAACATCTGTTCCCTTTGCTCTTTCTCAAGTCTTACCATCAACCATCCAAGCTGTCATCTGGAGGAGAACTGGGAGTAGATCCAGGTCCCACAGCATGAGCCTTTGCTCAGAGGTGCTAGAACTGGCCTGGATAATGAAATCTTGGGCAAGAAGAGGCCTGAAGACAAGCTGGGAGTTGAGAGAACATGGCATGTGCTTTTGGGGGCTCTGTATTAACATGTACCAGAACAGAGTTTCACCACCAAAACAATCAGACCTGCTATAGGATGCCTTTACAAAGTTTTGTTTTGGCAATCCTCACTCCAGATGAAGCAATTCAGTTAGAGGTGGACGCACTGTAGGGTGGGATGCTGTCAGATAGTAAGTTACCTAGGCAATTGTGCTGAGTCCACCACTGGCAAGAGAACATACACAGAGCATCCTTGCCTACAACATCCCAGGCTACTTTCTTCCCCTAAATGTTATTTTCATTTGATTCCCCTTTTGATCCTAAGGAATTTGCTTACTATTACCTGCCAGAGAACAGGTCCCTGTGCAAATTCCTCCTGACAGCAATATGCAAACTCTTATTATGCTAAAGAAGAGGTAGATTCCTATGGCCATATATGTCTTTTGCGTAAATGTGCTTATTGACCTTCAGAGGCATCCATATAATGCTGCACAAATTATTTGGGCAGCAATTTTCTTTGGATTCAAGAATTGGGTGTGGATGTGGATGTCCTCAGTTGTGTTTTCCAGACGTATTCCCTCCTCAGACATCTCCCTCTTTATTGCCTTACTGTCCTGAGATGGGGGTGAGATGGGGAGAAATACCTCACTTAACTAGTATAAGAGGAACGTTATTGCTGTACATACAGTTGGGAACTGATCTGCATATGACAAAGCATCAAAAGTAAAAGCCCGAAAAGAGCTGCTCTTGAATCCTCCAGAAGAGAAATAACCCACCAATTATTCTTTCTAATAGGACTCATACATGAACGGAACTGTGACATCAGCTTTTCCCACTGAATAAAAGTAAATGGAAAAGGAAAATGAGAAACAGGTTATACTTCAAATCCAAGGCAAACTCAGTAGGAAAGAAAATAACTCTTCACCAATTCATTCCTTCTAGGTACATATGTATGTATGCATGAATACATACATTCAATTTAGAGGCTGCCCAGTTCCTCAAGCGATGCTGGGTGCTGTCATATTAGCCTGGTACTAAAAGGGTATCAGAAGAGTGTTTCTTGAAATTTGTCTCCTATGGCTGCTTTGTGGGCCAAATTAGTTCAGAAGTTGGAAGTTCTGTAATTTGAATTTTCTGGGAGTTCATTTTCACCTTGAAGATGTACAGTGGGAATGACCTGGATGGGAAAATAATAGGGCGAGAGTGGGTTATTTTGAATGTATTCTTTGTAGCTATTGCCTCTGAGCATCGGTTGAGGGCTCTTCCATGCAGTCTTTGCACCATACTAGAACAAGCCTAGGACCCATATAATCTCAAGGATCATATAGCCTAGGACCTATATGATCTCAAGCTGCCACCTGCGTTCCCCAACAGTCAATTTCTTTCCAGCTCAGTGAGTAGGTAGTTTGAATCTGCACTAAGGGAAATCTTTCAGTTGCAATGCCAGAGCTGAGCAGAACTTCTGGGTGAGTTCTCTCACGTATGGGAACTCTGGCTTCATTCGACTTCTGGCTCCTGCTTTCCTGCTAACAAGCTTTAGCAGCTCCCACCCAATACCAAAAAAGTATCTTTTTTCCCTTTGTGTTGGAGAGGGGTGAAAGAATGTCTGTAACTTGGGGTAGGATGTTGACTATGCTTGCCTAATTGGTCAGCTGGAGAGACGAATTATGGTCATTTGTGGGTCTTCTTGGATTCACAGTTCCTGCTTGATGAGCAGCAGCAGTTGCAACCAAGAAGGCCTTTGCACACCTTCATCTGGTGCACCAACTGTGCCCTTTCCTGGGCACAGTTAGGAACCTTGGCATTTCAAGGCTAATGAAGTGAAGAGAATGGTGGGCCTATTTCAGAGAGTGGAGAGAGGATACAGCAGTGGTGTGGAAGTGCCCTGAAGGGAAAAGAAGTGCACTGGATTTGCAACAATGCCAAGACCACTATTCCATATTATCTGGCCCACATGGAGTCTTCAACCCTCAGAACTTCCCAAGAAAAACTGAGTGAGCTCTGTGGTCACAGAGTGCTGAGAAACTTCATGTAATGTAGTTGCTTGCAGGACCCAGTTGGGTTCACTAGAATTTGTGGATTTTGATAGTTCACAAACTGCCGTGCCCAATCATCCCGTGCTCACCTAACTTGATTACTGAACTAAATCCATTTGCTTATTCTCCTCTATCCAGCAAAAGTAGAACCAGCCAGATAAATTAGCAATTCTTTATACCGTACACTTATCAGAAAGTGAATTCAATGGATTTAGTGGGGCTTACTCTCAGCTAGGAATTCAACTGCAACCTTACTCACAGCTTAAATGGTCTGACTTGCTAATGAAGAGTCAATAGCGACTCGCTATAACCTACTGCAGGATTTTTTTTTTACAGTTCTGAAGTAGGATTGACAAGGCTGGAGAGTGAACGATTCCATGACATGTGATAAATCTGAGGGATGACAGAAAACATGTAAATTGTACGAATTATCAGGCCTCATCGGAATGTTAGTTCAGTGTATACAAGTTGAAGGATTAAGTCCTGGCCGAGCTTCCAGCGCAGAGAAGGTGCCGTGTGGGCTTAGCATGACACCCTGATTAAGATGCTGACAGAGCGCACAAAAACCCATTTGTTAGTGTGACATGTCAGATGGATGCGGCATCAGTCTTTGACTAGGAGAGTTCAGCTTTCTTTCAAAAGACCGTGTGGATTTGCTGTGGGGAGAATAGGGAAGAAAGCAGCAGATTTGCTTAATACAAACAACATGCAAAGCACATAACAATGAAAATCAGGGTGATTTCTATAGCACTGGTAAGTGCAGGGAACAATACGATTTAATACAAGCAGTGTCCCCTTTCGTCTCGTACTTCCCCAACAGCTCATATTATACAGCTAATTCTCCTCCTACCTGTGACTAAATTGTGAAGCCAAGTTTACTTTTCTGTTTGATAATGAAAAATAAAATGAGGGAAAATTGGAGCCAACAATGTGTTCTGATTATTCCTATGTTACAGAATATTCTCTCAGGGTGACAAACCATGTTTAACTCACTAGGGATAAAGAGGGAGGAATTCCTTCTGATTTACATTCATTCATGTGAGACATTGTTAAATAGCTACCTTATTATCCAACCTAAGACAATGCAAGATTTTCACTGCATTTTTCCATAATTACAAGATTTGCATTTTTCAAAATTTTAACTAATCACAGTATTTGTTGGTGAAACAAAAATAATTAGGAAAACTACCTAAAATATTTGAACATCAGGGCTTTTCTTCCCTAATTTTTTCCCCCTGGGTACCTCATCTCCTGTTTTTCTGAAGAGAAGTTCTGGACAGGGAATGGCCTTGGATACTGTGGTCTCAAAATGCCACATATAAATGATATTTGCATGTCTATCTGTGCTTTTAACCAAAATTTTCTCTTGTAAACCAATTGCTCTTGAGGAAAATAGTAAATAATTTCACCCAGGCTTACAACCACTTTAGGATTTTTCTTTCAAATTTCCCATGATTGGTGAGGAAGAGAAAATAGAAAAAGAGAGGGAAAAAAAGGTTTAATCATATTCATGAACAGCAGTCTTAGTTCACCAAGTGCTAGCCTTAGGTAGCTAAAATGCTACCAGCATGAGACGGAAACTACACGTTTGGAGATACAACAGATATTAGTGAAAGCGGGAAAGTACTCAGAAAAAATCTTGGGGAGGGGGGTCTGAACAATTAAATAGCCAGACTCATGGATTGGTGAGGGGGAAAAGCAGAAAAGTAGGGCAAGAGAGACGGAAAAAGTGGTTAGAACCCACACTGCAAGATTTTATTGGGAGACCTACTGATTTGGGCATAATGTGTGCCATATGAACTCAGAAACAGAATGTAAAGTTGGATGAATGGACATCACAAACCACATTTCCAGTCCAGTTCATGTGGCTGTGAATAATCAGGTGTAGCCATTAATGGCTCAGAATAGGGCATGGGTATATATTATAAGGTGGACATTTGCAAAGACACACCTGCAACTACCCTGTGCTACCCATTTGAAAAGTCAGGGCACTTGCAGGCAGCCTTCCAGTCCAGCAAAGAATCACGATGAGTCCTATGAAGATGATCTCTCCCTCCCTCCCTCCCTCCCTCCCTCTCTCTGAAAATGATCACTTGCTCTTTTTATTATTTGATGAACACCAGTTATGATAACATTCCCCAAACAGTTCAGAGCATTTCTTTTCACCAGGAAGGATGCCTTCTGCTCTCCTAGGTTGAGAGGCCAATTCACTTGCCTCCCACTTTCTGATTTCCCAAATTAGCACAATGCAAAGCAGCCCAAATGCAGGGCTCCTGGCATCAATAATAATACAATACATTGAGAAATGTCACTGAAAATGCAACAGAAATAGAATCTTCTTTTATGCCAGTTGTGCCCATTCCTGAATCAGGAGGCTCTGCTTGCTGCCACTCATGCCTTAGTCACCTCTCAGTTGTATTACTGCAACACACTCTACACAGGGCTGTCCTTGAAGATCACCCAGAAGTTTCAATTGGCCCAGAAGGCAGTGGCACGGTAGTTATGGACACACCTCAGTATGCCCATGTAACACCAGTACTCTGTGAGCTGCACTGGCTCCCAATAGGCTTCTGGGTATTCAAAGTGCTGGTTACCACTTCTAAAGCCCTGCATGGCACAGGATGGGATTATTTGCAGGACCAGCTACCTCCAGTGGTATCTACCTGTTCCACTTGTTCTAGTAGAATGGGCATGCTTTGGGTTTCTTTCTTGAAGGAATGGCATCTGGTGGGATGCAGGAAGTGTGCCTGCTCTATGGAACGGCCTCCCCCCATATATGTTTGGCCCCAACCATGCTGGCTGTAACAAAGGCTCAAAAAAACTGGTTGTTCCTTGGACTTTGGGACCAAGTTGACAAGAATTCCTGCCTGAAGGGGTATAATATAAATTTGGGTTCTCAATTGCCTATTAATTTGGGGGGGGGGTTGTTTTTTACTTTTTAAAAATTGTTGATTTATTGCATGTTGACTATACACTATCCAGAATCACAACTGTTAAGGTTGGGCAGTCATATAATTTTCTTAAACGAATGTTCTGCATTCATAACAAACCTATCCTCATAGTCCCTAATTTCTGAAAATATTGTAAATGGTTGCAACAGTTCAGTGCAATATTGCCTTGGCTTTTAATTGCAATTGGCACAGTCTGTAGAGAAAAAGTATTGTCTTATGTAAGGGCCTTTATCTCCACATTCAGATTTCCCCAGCTAAATCAGGGAATAAGGGTTATGCTGATATTTGGGACACCTCCGTCTTGATTCCAAGACATGTGTGCCATCTTATTTAAGATTGCTTATGAACCATTCTCCCTGATTCTTGACTTAATGGAATGATAATGCAAGGATGTGCTTGGTGGATGGGTTTCTCCCATGCAAAGTTAGATTTTAGGACTAAATAAGATTACCGCAGCCTTTTTCAACCTGGAGCTTTTCTGCTGCACTGAACTTCAATTCCCAGAATCCCCCCACTTTGGCAAGATTTTAAACCTAGTTTTTCATGAGGTACCCTTGTCACTCTGCATTCTTTACTGTAGGATACAGTAAAGAAGACATCCAAGAGTATTATGTCTGCAACAGTACCATGAAATATCGAATTGCCTCATTTTAATCAGGATTAAATGCAGAGCTGGAAATCAGCCTTTATACTTTGATGCTCTTACATTTTTTTTGGGGGGGGGGGTTACTAAAATAAGAACGGCAGTATGCAAAACCAGTATGTTGGGGCACACCTTCTATCAGTTAAGGGCCAGAGTTGGCTTTTGAATGTCATGCAAGGGGCCATGATTCTAAAAGTTAACAATTCCAAGGAAAAGAAATAGATGGGTCAAACCTGGAAATAATGGGGTTTAACTGAATTGATATTTAATTAAATTTAATTTTGTAAATGCAATGATCAGGACTGTCCCCCATATGTGCAATATCAGTTATATTAAAAATTATACTTAACAAGAAATTTTGGAAGGGGTTTCAGGGGCTGCACCCAAGACTCCTAGGGACCTGTGCTGCCTGGGTCTTCAGACAATAAATTCTGCCATACATTCATCTATAGCTAGAAACTTTTAACTGAGTTATACTGCATTGTAACATGAATTCTAGGACTCATGGGAAAAAGAACAAAGAGACCACAAGTCAGAGTTAAGGGTACTCAAATTGGCTTTTTTTTTTTCAAAATAGAAAGAATGATTACATGAACAGCACTTATATGGAATCAGCAATTATTTGTTTAAAGATAGGGAAATGATGGGGAAACCCAGGAGAGATGGAGCAAAGTTCCAGTAATATATGGAGGAGAAGGCTGATACCTAATAAGGAACTGACAATATGAACCAGATACCGTAATCTTAATTGGGTTGCAGGTAGAGGCAAGAATGTCTTAACTTAGCCCAGGGAGACTGCTTAAGAAGAAAGAAGGGATGACACAGAATATGCATGGGAAAGTATCTTTGGATGATAGACATTTCCTTCTCCCAAAGTTGAGAGGCTTGCCAAGAACTTTCACTCAAAGATCTGCTGTGATTTGGTTTAGTCCACAGAATCTGGATTAGATGGGCTAATCCTTATGAATGATGGAAGAGCAAGGTACTCCAGCTCCTCAGGGAGATTTGTGCCTTGTGGCATTCACACAAAAGGACTGAGGTTTCTGTTTCCCAGAAAGATTGTGATGGTAGGCTGAAGCCAGGTTCTACCTTGCATGTTTCCTGTGGTCAGAAGCAAAAATGGGATCTCCTTGAATCCCCTTTAAGGGATGCAAAAACAGAGCAGTGGCCAAAGGTCAGTTCTGACCCAAAACCCATGACTTACAAAACAGGTGTCATGACCTCGTTGCAAGGCACAAAGAGCCTCACAACGTGGATCATGATCATTAAGGAAAAGGGGAAGAAGATAATCAAACCAGGGATTAACACAAGCACCCAAAGACACCCACACCCATGAACCCATAAACAACTGAAAGGAGAGACGTCAGAGGAGTGAAGATAAGGAGCACATGGTGCCCCGGAGGACACAACCGTTGCAGGGAGACAAAGAGGACACCGGGGGAAACGCCCAAACAGCCATCAAGGGTCCCATCAAGAGGGATCGGGGCATTGAGGGGTGGGGAAGCCCGGGGCCATACAGGAGGGTATAAAAGGGGCACCCCCACACTACCTACCCCGTTCCCGTTTTTCGTTCTGTCAGCTATCATTCCAATAAACCAGAAATCCTTAATACCCATTAAGTGAGTCTGTGTCTTATTGTGAAGCGAGGCTGGCCCTGACATAAAAACGGGAACCGCAAAAATTTTTTTTTCCACCTGGTACCTATCCAACAAGTTTGTGAGGGACCCAGCCAGGCATGGAGAACCAGGAACCGAGGAGGCGCAACCCTTTGGCGCCCGGCGACGAAGCCCCGCTCTCGCAGGGCGGGATGCAGCTGAGGTCTGGGCGATGCAACGCCCCGGTAAGTATGAGACCCAGCTGGGGGGAAGCAGCGGGGGAGGGATCCACCCCGGCGCCCCGGAGCCCCGGAGCCCGCGAGGCACTGGGGGCGAGACGAGGGGACCCTCTCCAAGCCCACAGGCAACCCCGGAGGAAGCGCGAGACGAACCGCCACCTTGGGCGTTCGAAGGTGAGGGCGCGCCTGGCACCGCGTCGGGAACGAGGGACGATCCGTCCTCTACCACGGCCAACGGCGAGGGCGAGTGGAGCGGCGAACACCTCGGTGGGAAGCCGGGGACGGCGGAGAGGCTCGACGCGTTGGAGGAAGGGATGCAGGCGGTGCGGCAGATGCTCCAACAGCTGACGGCGGCGCAGGGACTCTGCGACGGAGGCGGCGCAGAGGCACCCCCGGACGAAAGGCGGCAGGGCGAGCGGGGCGGCGGTGACGGCGGAACCCGACCCAAGGAGCCCAACCGACGACCGGAGGCGCACCGGGAGGCGAGACGGGGTGGAGACCCAGCGGACGGCGGCGACCACGGCGGGACGCAACCCCAGGAGGCCACCCAACGATCGGAGGCGCGCCCGGACGTGAGACGGCGGGACAACCTCGGTGGCGGCGGCGTCCGGCCCCAGGAGCCCACCCCACGACGGGAGACACGCCAGGCTGAGAGGCGGAGGGACGACCCAGCGGGCGGCGACGGCGACGGCGGAGCCTGGATCCAGGAGCCCGACCGAGGGAGAACACCCCGCCCTCCCCCCCGAGCGACGGGACGACGACCTTGCGAGGAGACCCAGAGAGAGGCACCAATGCCGCAAGAGAACCGGAGACACCCCGACCCGCAGCAGCTCCCGCAGAGCCCGAGGCACGACGCAGAGGGGGCCAGGAGCCAGACCAGGACACCCGCCAAGGACTTTGGCATAAAGTTCGATGGGGACCCCTCGAAACTCTCCTTTTTTTTGACTAACGCGAGGTACTACCTCGAAGAATGGGGTCCCTGCTTCAGAACTGAGCGGGGCAAAATCAATGCCCTGGCCATAAAATTAAAAGGGCGGGCCGCCGATTGGTACGTCCAATTGTGCCAATCAGGCGCCCGGGCGCTGCAGGACAGCACTGAATTCCTGCAGGCACTAGAAAGGCACTTCAGGGACCCCCTGGAGCAAGAAAAGGCAAAAAGGGCGCTAGAGACACTCAGACAAAGCCTGCGCTCCGTGGCAGAGTATGCCATGGAGTTCCAAGCCCTAGCCGGAAAAGTGGACACTTGGTCTCAATCAACACTGATTGAGAAGTTCAAACACGGACTCAACTTAAACGTCCTCCGATGGGCACTCGGCTGCGACAACCCCAGCTCCCTCACGGGTTGGATCCAGCTGGCAGCGGAAGCAGAGAACGCTCACGACACGTTCCTCCACGCAAGGAGGGAAATGCAACAGATGGAGACAGCGAGACCCCCACGCACCAGCGCAAGGCAGGTGAGGGCGAGACCCCAACCCTGGAAGGAGGAACGGGACAGACACTTCGCTAAAGGGCAATGTTTCACGTGCGGCAGGGAAGATCACAAAGCAGCCGCATGCCCCAAAACGATGCCCAGAGAGAGCCCAAGGAGGGCACAAACAGCACCAACCCCAGCGCCAAGAAAGCGACCAGCAGCAAAGGGGGAGTACCGACGCAGACACGCCCCCTACAGTTCAGAGGAGGAGGAAAGCAACCCCGATGAGGCGGCGGGAAACGACAACCACCTGGCCTAAGGGGCGCCGAAGGACAGGTGGAGGACACTGACAGGCGCTTCGACAAAGGGGTGAGTGAGGAATGCCCCACCCTCTACGTCTGTGTCACCCTCACCCATCGAAATAAAACCGAAAAGGTCTGGGCACTCATTGATTCGGGTTGCTCCAAAAGCCTCATGCACCCTGAGCTGGCAGCCGCACTCGACCTCCGCTGCTATCCACTTCAGCACCACCTGGTGTTCTCGCAGCTTGATGGATCTGCAGCGGGAGGGGGCCCGGTCACCCAATACACCGGAGAAACCGTGCTACGGCTCGGCAGCCACGAGGAAAAATTGGCTTTCATCGTGGCACCGGTGGGGCAACCCCGACTCATACTGGGGATCCCATGGCTCGTGCAGCAAAACCCAGTCATCAACTGGAGAACCAGAGAGATTAAGTTTGCTGACGGGCGTTACCAAGCACCTTCAGGGAACAGGGTTCCCCGAGCAGCCATGGGGGGGGCGACGACGACTGCGGAACACAGAGAGACAGCACTGCCAGAGGGACTGCCAACCGAATACGGGGATTTCGCCGACGTTTTCGGTGAGAAAGAGGCGGACAAACTCCCCCCCCCCACAGAAAGACGGACTGAACCATTGAACTGGTCCCGGGGGTACCCCTACCCAAACCAAAAATATATGCTATGACCCAGCGAGAGCTAGCTGCATTAAGGGACTTCATAGACAAAAATCTGGCGAGAGGTTTTATCGAGCCAGCAAACTCTCCAGTGGGAGTGCCAGTCCTCTTTCGCGAGAAAAAGGACGGGTCATTGCGGCTCTGTACAGACTACCGCGGATTAAACGCAGCAAGCATTTCAAATAAATACCCCTTACCCTTAATAAAGGACATTTTGTCCCACCTGGTAAAGGGTAAGGTATTCTCCAAACTGGACATAAGGGAAGCCTACTACCGCATACGGATACGGGAGGGGGATGAGTGGAAGACTGCTTTCAATTGCCCATTGGGGGCGTTTCAATATAAAGTACTCCCATTCGGATTGGCAGGAGCACCGGGGGTATTCATGCAGTTAATTAATGAGGTCCTGCGTGACCACCTTTTTAAGGGGGTTTTGGTTTACCTGGATGATGTATTGATCTACACAGAAACAGAACGTGAGCACGAACGCTTGGTAAAGGACGTGCTCAAGAAACTTCGCAAGGCAGAGCTGTTTGTTAAGCTCTCCAAGTGCGAGTTTCACAAAAAACAAATTGACTACCTAGGGTATAGGATTTCTGCTAAAGGGATAGAAATGGACCCCAGCAAGGTCCAAGCCATCCTGGCGTGGGAATGCCCACGCACGAGGAGACAGCTGCAAAGCCTCCTGGGATTCACTAATTTCTACAGGGGGTTCACGCCCAGGCTGGCAGAGACTATTTTGCCCCTAACTAACCTGCTAAAGACTAAGGGCTTGGGGGACACGCGCAAATCGAGGAACCCGGGGGCGCTACTGAATTGGACAGCTGACTGTCAAACGGCTTTCGAGAGACTGAAAACCCTCTTCACAGCTGAGCCAGTGTTACAACACCCCGACCCCACCAAGCCTTTTGTGGTGCAGGCAGATGCCTCCGACTTTTCCATCGGAGCCATCCTGCTCCAAAAGGACTCCGACAACCACCTAAAGCCCTGCGCCTACCTTTCCCGCAAATTCTCCGAAACGGAGCGGAGATGGCACGTATGGGAAAAGGAGGCGTTTGCAGTGAAGACAGCCTTGGAAACGTGGCGACACCTGCTGGAGGGGGCCTCCTGCCCCTTCGAGGTCTGGACGGACCACAAGAACCTGGAGGCACTCAGCACGCCAAAACGGCTCAGCCCGAAGCAGGTGCGATGGGCTCAGTTTTTCAGCCGGTTCAATTTCACGCTGAAATTCATACCGGGCAAGAAAAACTTCTTGGCAGACGCCCTTTCCCGACGGCCACAGGCCGACACGCAAGCCTCCGACATCGTAGGAACAGTATGGACCGAGAAACAGCTCGGCTGCCCAGCTGTCACGCGGAGCCAGACAAGGAATCAGCGCACGCCAGCACGAACGGCGGGGAGCGATCGGAGCCGACGCTCAATTTCACCGAACTGGCAACAAAGACTCACACAAGCACTACAGCAAGATACATGGTTGCAGAATAACCAACAACATGTATCTTTCAAAGACAACATCGCCTGGAAAGAGAAAGCCTTGTACGTGCCCGAATCACTGCGGGGGGAAATCTTACACAGAGCGCACGATGACAAATCTGCAGGGCATTTTGGGTTTGTAAAAACCCTCCACCTAACGAGGAGGCAATTTTGGTGGCCAAACCTCAGAAAGGACGTAAAAGACTACGTAGCCAACTGCCCCATATGTGCCACCACCAAACGGAAAGGAGGGAAACCCCACGGGCTGCTACAGGCGGTAGCCAGCCCCTCCCGGCCATGGGAAGAAATTTCCATGGATTTCATTGTGGACCTCCCACCCAGCCAAAGAAAAACTGTGATATGGGTGGTAAAAGACTATTTCTCGAAACAAGCACACTTCATCCCGTGCGCGACTATCCCCTCCGCACAACAGCTGGCACGTTTATTCCTAACACACATATACAGGATCCACGGCGCCCCCTACAGGTTGGTGACCGACAGAGGCACACAATTCACGTCAAAGTTTTGGCGGGAATTTTTAAAACTAATCGGAACCAAGCAAGCACTGTCCACTGCGTGGCATCCACACACGGACGGATCCACAGAAATCCTAAACTCAACACTTGAACAGTTCCTGAGGGCATTCATAAATTATCAACAGGACAACTGGGTAGACCTACTACCTTTTGCAGAGGTGGCCTATAATAACGCGGTACACCAGAGCACTGGCCACACCCCTTTTAAGGTGGTCTACGGAAGGGACTTTGTACCAATACCAAAATTGCCGCAACCTGAAACCCTGCCCTGCTCACCAGACAATTGGGCGGCACAGCTGGCAACAACCTGGCCAATCATCCAAACGGCCCTAGCAGACGCACAAACAATGTACAAAAAATATGCGGACAACCACAGGGCGGAGGCACCGAACTACAAAGTGGGAGATAGGGTCTACCTCTCCACTAAGTTCATAAAGACCTCGCAACCCTCGAAGAAATTGGCACCGAAATTCATTGGACCTTTTAAAATCATACAGGTAATCAACCCAGTTACTTTCAAACTGGAACTGCCTTACAATTTGAGACGGGTCCACCCAGTGTTTCACTGTGCACTACTGAAGCCAACGAGCACATCCAAATGGCATACGGAAGAACCACCACCCCCACCCATAATGATAGACAACCAACAACATTTTGAAGTAAAAGAAATACTGGACTCAAGAAAACAAAGAGGAACACTACAATACCTCGTGAGATGGAAACATTTCTCACACCCAGAGTGGGTCCAGGCACGACACGTCATGGCTAGACAACTAACAAGACAGTTCCATGAGGCATACCCAGAGAAACCAGCACCATAGAACACCTTTGGGGGGGCAGCATGTCATGACCTCGTTGCAAGGCACAAAGAGCCTCACAACGTGGATCATGATCATTAAGGAAAAGGGGAAGAAGATAATCAAACCAGGGATTAACACAAGCACCCAAAGACACCCACACCCATGAACCCATAAACAACTGAAAGGAGAGACGTCAGAGGAGTGAAGATAAGGAGCACATGGTGCCCCGGAGGACACAACCGTTGCAGGGAGACAAAGAGGACACCGGGGGAAACGCCCAAACAGCCATCAAGGGTCCCATCAAGAGGGATCGAGGCATTGAGGGGTGGGGAAGCCCAGGGCAATACAGGAGGGTATAAAAGGGGCACCCCCACACTACCTACCCCGTTCCCGTTTTTCGTTCTGTCAGCTATCATTCCAATAAACCAGAAATCCTTAATACCCATTAAGTGAGTCTGTGTCTTATTGTGAAGCGAGGCTGGCCCTGACAACAGGTATGCAACTTGGTTTGCAACCCAGAGATTCCAGGGCAGGGTGGGGGTGTGGCGATTGCTATCCGGGAGTCTCTTAAGACTTTCAGAGGCGCTGCACCACACGTTGCCGGATGTGAGATCCTGTTCATTAAGTTGGGCTTTAGGGATCAGTTGGGATTGTTACTTTGTACCAGCCTCCCTGTTGTGTAGCAACCTCCCTGCCTGAGCTCCTTGACTCTATCTTGGGGGTGACAGTGGAGTTCCTCAGACTTATGGACCTGGGGGACTTCAATCTGCCTTTCCTGGGAGTGGGGTCTGAGGTGGCTTAGGAGTTCATTGCTACCATGACAGCCATGAGTCTATCCCAGGCCACCTGATCTAGTTTTCCTGTTGGAGCAGTGGAAATGTGATCTGGAAGGGGGGGGGGTTCTTTGACTCCCCTGTCATGGTCAGATCACTCCCTGGTGGCCTATTCAATTGGTCCAGCCCAGGCAACTCATGGACCTGGATGGGTTCCAGAGGGAACTGAGGTTGTTCCTGATGGTCTGCTGCATGGTCCAGCTGAAGCCCTGATCATCACTTGGAACAAGAGGGTGTCATGTTTACCGTTCCAATGTTGCCGGTACATTGTAATGTTTCGCATGTCATTTGGCTGATGTGTGTTTCGTCTGGGAGGGGAGGAGGATTCCATCTTGTGGGATTGTTATATGTTAGCAGCTGGATTGGAATGTGCTTGGGTTATCTCGTGTGTTCAAGGTTCCTTTCCCAGGACATCAGCAGAAACGGTTACCAGCACCTGGGGTGGGGGTGGGGAGTTTGCAATGGCAGGGCGAGGGGAGGGATTACGTTTGAGCCGAGGGTTTTTAGTTTGTATTTGGCGCGCTTTTGCTCATTCTCAGCTTTCTCTGTATTTGCATACTAGTCTTTAATAAATCAGATATCATTAAGTTCCTGCTTGTGAGTCTGAGTCTATTAGAGTAGGCAATCATTACATAAAGCTGAGAATCAAAAAATTTACCGTTAGCCCCTTTCCAGATTTATTTTGTGAGGGAGAAGTGCTAGCGATGAGCAAACCAAATCCCCAAACCACAGAAAGCGAGGAATCAAGGGAGGGGGAACCCGACTCCACAGTGATAAGAACGGAGAGGGTCCCTCCTCGAGAGCTTTCAGAAGTTCGAGAGGGGTCGATCTCCAGCCTAAGAGAAGAGGAGGTTGGAGGTAAAAGAGCCCCTGAACCGACCGGTGAGTTGCCAGGCGAGCTGACCACATGGGATGAAACACAGGGATCCCTACCAGGGACGTCCAAAACGTCTTGGAAGCAGCGATACCCGAGTTCCCCAACTGTGGTGAGGCAGGAGGGAAAGGAGGATTCCCAAACCCCTGACCGTATAAGACTGGTGGAGGCCAAATTGGAGTCACTAGAATTTATGTTTCGGAAAATGTCCATGGACTGGGGTCCCCGGGAGAGGAGGAGAGAGGAGTCTAGTACTAGGCATTCGACTCCTTCTTTGCCCCCAACTTCCCCGGAGGAAAGGAGTAGGACCCGGCACAGAGAGGAAGCAAGAGCGCTGAGGGTGAGGATTTCAAGGTCCCCTCCTCGAGAGCGGAGATCCCTGGGAGCTAAAAGGAAGCCCGACTGCCCAGCTGTGGCAAACGAACTGCCCAGAGTGGGGGTTAAGGACTTTACCGTTAAATTTGATGGAGATCCAACTAAGCTATTGTTCTTCCTTACCAATGCAAGGAGTTATATGGATGAGTGGGAGCAGTTTTTCCGTTCAGAAAGAGCCAAGATTAATGCCATTGCCACTAGGCTCAAGGGGCGGGCTGCCGATTGGTATGTGCAGTTATGTCAATCAGATGCCCCTGAGCTGGAGGAGTACGAAGAATTCCTGTGGGTGTTGAAACTACACTTTGAAGACCCGTTAGCTGAAGAAAGAGCAAAACGGGCGCTGAGGGAGCTGTGCCAGGGGCCACGATCGGTGGCAGACTACGCTCTGGAATTTAAGGCTCTGGCTGGGAAGGTTGAGGATTGGTCCCAATCCACATTAATAGAACTTTTTAAGGACGGTCTGAATACGGAGGTCCTGAGGTGGTCGCTCGGCAGGGATGACCCAGATACCCTGTATGACTGGATACAGCTGGCAGGGAAGGCTGAGCATGCCCATGAGACCTTCGCTCACAGGAAGGTGATGAGATATGCTGGGCTCAGCAAGGGTTCCCGCACTGCTGCGCCCACTGGAAAGTCCGGTCAACGTGCCTGGGAAGAGGAGAGGGAGCGCCGCTATGTGAAAGGGCAATGCCTCCGATGTGGGAAGGAAGGTCACCGAGCGGCGGCGTGCCCGAAGGGAAAGACCGATGATCGTCAGGGGAGCCGTCGGGGAAATCGCCCTCTCTACCCAGGAAAATGAAGGCAGCCATGGCTGAAACTGAAGTGGAGGAGATTCCTTACTTCGGGGGCGAGGGGGAGCCCGATCTACTCCAGCCAGCAGGAAATGCCAGCCACCTGCTTTAAAGAGCGCCTCTGGGCAGGTGGTGGAGGAGGGGCACGAACATATTTCAGTGAGTGGCAACTATCCCACACTGACCGTTAAAGTGAAGTTAGGCTCCCGCACAAGAACCGTTGAAGTTTGGGCATTGATCGATTCAGGGTGTTCGCGTTGCTTGATGCACCCTGACGTGGTGGCTGCTTTGGAGTTACCCAGCTTTCCACTACAACGTCCCATGAATTTCACCCAGCTGGATGGTTCTATGGCGGGGGGGAAGCCAGTCACCCATTTCACGGGCATGGTGGCATTGCAAATGGGCAGCCACCGTGAGGGGCTGCCATTTGTGGTGGTGCCTGTGGGGGGTCCCTTAGTCATTTTGGGGATTCCTTGGTTGGTCCAACAAAACCCATATATAAATTGGGTGCACAGGACTTTGACTTTTGGGGATAGTTTCTATCAAGCCCCTGGGGAGGATGATGCTCCGGAGGCTGCAGAGGGGAGGGCAGCGGCAGCAACCCCGCATTTCGCTGTCACCCCACTGGAGGGCTTGCTGGAGCAATACCAAAGCTTTGCGGATGTGTTTGGTGAGAAGGAAGCAGACCAACTTCCACCTCATCGAAAAACTGACTGTGCGATAGAGTTGGTTCCCGACGCGCAACTGCCCAAACCAAAAATCTATGCCATGACGCAAAAGGAACTGGCGGCATTGGGGGGGGTGTTTGTGGACAAAAACTTGGCCAGGGGTTTTATTGAACCAGCAAATTCACCAGTGGGCGCCTGTCTTGTTTCGAGCGAAGAAGGATGGGACATTGAGACTTTGTACAGATTACCATGGATTAAATGCGGTCTCGATATTAAACAAATATCCTCTGCCATTAATAAAAGACATTTTAGCACATCTGGCTAAGGGGAAAATCTTCTCTAAGCTGGATTTGCAGGAAGCCTATTTCCGCATCCGCATACGGGAGGGGGATGAATGGAAGACTGCTTTCAATTGTCCTCTGGGTTCTTTTCAGTACAAGGTTTTGCCTTTTGGGTTGGGGGCACCAGGGGTGTTCATGCAATTGATCAATGAAGTGTTACGTGAACATTTGTTCAAGGGTGTACTGGTCTATTTGGATGATGTTTTGATTTATACTGAAACGGAGGAGGAACATGAGCGTTTGGTGAAACAGGTGCTTAGCAAACTGAGAAAGGCTGAGCTTTATGCTAAACTTTCTAAGTGTGAATTTCATCAGACTCAGCTTGACTACCTGGGGTACAGGATCTCTGACAAGGGCATTGAAATGGATCCTGCGAAGATTCAAGCTATTTTGGGGTGGGAGCGCCCGCGTACCCGCAGGCAGCTCCAAAGTTTTCTTGGATTTTCCAACTATTACTGCCAATTCATCCAGGGGTTCACAGAAATTGCATTGCCTCTCACTGATTTGTTATGTACGAAGGGGTTGGGGGACACATGCAAGGTGAAGAACCCGGGAGCATTGCTCAATTGGACACCTGACTGCCAGTTGGCTTTCAACAAACTCAAAAGCCTGTTCACTGCTGAACCCATTCTTCAACACCCTGAACCCACTAAACCCTTTGTGGTTCAAGTGGATGCTTCCGATTTCTCAATTGGAGCGCTCTTGCTGCAAGTGGATGCTGGTGACCGCCTGAAGCCCTGTGCGTATCTGTCCCGGAAATTTTCCGAGACAGAAAGGCAATGTCATGTTTGGGAAAAAGAAGCTTTTGCAGTCAAGGCTGCTTTGGAGGCATGGCGCCACCTCTTAGAGGGGGCTAAATGTCCTTTTGAAGTTTGGACTGACCATAAAAATTTGGAAGCGCTCAGCACGCCCCGTAAGCTCAGTCCTAAGCAGATCCGCTGGGCTCAATTTTTCAGTCGCTTTGACTTTAAGTTGAAGTTCATTCCGGGCAAGAAAAACTTCCTGGCTGATGCGCTTTCCCGCCTGCCCCAGGATTCGGTCCAGGCACCTGACATTGTGGGTACAGTGTGGACAGCACCCCAATTGGGTTTGCAAGCTGTCACACGCAGTCAAACTCATGCGCAGATGCCCCCAGCTTCAGTTTCACCGGCTGGGGGAAGGACGCCAATTCCCTCGCAATTGCGACAACAGTTTCTGCTAGAGGTGAAATCTGATACTTGGTTGCAAGTGAATAGAGACAATGTTACATTTGACAGAGGCTTAGCTTGGAAGCAAAACCTCCTCTATGTCCCTGACAGTTTGCGAAGGGAAATTTTGATTAGGTCTCATGATGATAAAGTGGCTGATCATTTTGGGTTTGTCAAAACCTTGCATCTGGTGCACCGCCAATTTTGGTGGCCCACATTGAGATGTGATGTAAAAAGTTATGTTGCTTCTTGTCCTGTCTGTGCCATGTCTAAACGGAAGAGGGGCAAACCGCAAGGGCTGCTGCAGCCGGTGGCTAGCCCCTCCCGTCCTTGGGAGGAGGTTTCCATGGATTTCATTGTGGATTTGCCTCCTAGTCAGAGAAAGACTGTAATTTGGGTGGTAAAGGACTACTTTTCTAAGCAAGCCCATTTTGTTCCATGTGCTTCCATTCCGTCTGCGCAGCAATTGGCCCGCCTTTTTCTGATTCACATCTACCAGATTCACGGGAGCCCCTCCCGCTTGATCACGGACCGCAGAACACGGTTCACTTCCCAATTTTGGAGGGCATTTTTAAAGCTGGTGGGTACCAAGCAGGCATTGTCCACTGCGTTGCATCCGGAGACTGGCGGATCTACGGAGGCTCTTAATTACCCTGGAGCAATTTTTGTGGGCATTTGTCAACTATCAGCAGGACAATTGGGTTGATCTGCTACCTTTTGCTGAGGTGGCTTATAACAATGCCATCAGAACACGGGGCACACCCCTTTCCATACTGTGTTTGGCCGGGACTTTGTTCCCATTCCTGAGTTGCCTCAACCCTCCACACAGCCCTGCTCTGCTTCTGATTGGGCTGCTCAACTGGCTGATTCGTGGCCAGTGATTCAACAGGCGTTGGCTGATGCCCAATCTGCCTATAAACTGCACGCCGATAAGCGACAAGCCCTTCAACCTGCTTTTAAAGTTGGTGATAAGGTCTACCTTTCCACCAAGTTCATTAAGTCCCCTCAGCCCTCGAAGAAGTTGGCTCCTAGGTTTGTTCGTCCTTTTCCCATTGTGGGAGTTGTGAACCCTGTCACGTTTAAACTGGATTTGCCACACAATCTGAAATGTTTACATCCTGTTTTTCATTGCAGCTTGCTCAAGCCTGTCAACCACTCCGATCATTGGCATCTGCAACCCCCACCTCCTGCTCCGATCATGATTGACGGACAGCAACATTTTGAGGTGAAGGAGGTCCTTGATTCTCGCTGACTACGTGGCACTCTTCAGTACCTTGTTCGCTGGAAGCACTTTCCCCACCCTGAATGGGTGTTTGCCCGTGATGTCCAATCTCCTCTTTTAGTTCGCCGCTTTCATCTAGCTTATCCTCACAAACCTGCTTCTTAATGTTTTTGGGGGGGCGGTATGTCATGTTCACCGTTCCAATGTTGCCGGTACATTGTAACATTTGGCATGTCATTTGGCTGATGTGTGTTTCGTCTGGGAGGGGAGGAGGATTCCATCTCGTGGGATTGTTATATGTTAGTAGCTGGATTGGAATGTGTTTGGGTTATCTCGTGTGTTCAAGGTTCCTTTCCCAGGACATCAGCAGAAACGGTTACCAGTACCTGGGGGTGGGGGGGGGGGAGTTTGCAACGGCAGGGCGAGGGGAGGGATTACGTTTGAGCCGAGGGTTTTTAGTTTGTATTTGGCGCGCTTTTACTCATTCTCAGCTTTCTCTGTATTTGCATACTATTCTTTAATAAATCAGATATCATTAAGTTCCTGCTTGTGAGTCTCAGTCTATTAGAGTAGGCAATCATTACAGAGGGTGGCTGAGGCCTTGTACTGGATTGTGCCCATCTGACCTCTCCCTCCTTGTGAATCCCGACACTGTGATTTATGGAGGAGCTAAGGGAGATGAAATGGGTTAAGAGACGTCTGGCACACCACTGGAGATCAATGAAGAGGAAGCTTGACTGAACGTGGGTGACAGCCATATTAAGGACTACCTTGTGGCAGTAAGGGTGGTGAAGTGTCAATATTTCTCCACCCTTATTGCACCTGCAAATAGCCAACTGGCAGCCCTATTTGGGGTGAGCCAAACCCTTCTGGATAACAGGGGCCCTGAGGTTCACCTTCAGGGTCATGCCAAGGAATTTGCATAGCATCTGCCAAATAAAATAACTCAGATTCACTCCCAGTTGGATGCCGGGTCCTGTGGAGATGCCTGGGGTGCAGTCTTGCCCTGTTATCTGGGAGCAGTTTGAACCTGTTGGACTTGGGGAAGTGGACAGGGTCCTTATGACAGTAAGCTTGGCCATCTGCTCTTTCAACCCATGCCCCTCCTGGCTGACTAAGGCTGCCTGGGGGGTGACATGTGGGTGGGTTCTTGCAGTGGTGAATTCATCCTTGAGAGAGCGGGTTGTCCCTTCCCCTCTTAAAGAGGCATTGGTTTGCCACTCCCTCAAGAAGCCATCTCTGGACCCCACCATACTGGACAACTTTTCTACAGAAGGTTGTAGAGAAGGTGGTTGTGCAGAAGCTTCAGTGGACCCTGAATGAAGCAGACTATCTGGACCTCTTTCAGTCAGGATTCAGGCCTGGACGTGGGACAGAAACGGCATTGGTCGCACTTTTGGATGATCTCTGGTGGGAGCGGGATGGGGGTAGTCCTTGACCTCTTGGGCCAGTCACTCCCTCTCAGCCCAACCCACCTCACAGCGTTGCTGTTGTGGGGAAAAGAGGAGGAGGAAGGAGTATTGGGTATGTTCACCGCCTTGAGTTATTTCTAAAAATAATAAAGGCAGGATGTTAAATAAATAAATAAATAAATAAATAAATAAACTGAAACTCTCTCTGTATGCTTACTGCCATTTTGTATTTTAATTTTAATTTTAATTGTGCTTTTATTGGTTTTTATGTATTCTGCTTTTATGTATTTTGTTTTATTATGTACGTAGCCCAGAGTCACTATGTGAGATGGGTGGTTATACAAATATGATAACTGATACACACACACACACACACACAGTGTGTGTGTGTGTGTGTGTGTGTATTTCTATCCCGCTTTTATTATTTTTATAAATAACTCTAGGCAGGAAACATACCTAATACTCCTTCCTCCTCCTATTTTCCCCACAATAACAACCCTGTGAGGTGGGCTGGGCTGAGAGAGACGGACTGGCCCAAGGTCACCCAGCCGGCTTTTATGCCTAAGGCGGGACTAGAACTCTCAGTCGCCTGGTTTCTAGCCCATTGCCTTAACCACTAGACCATATTTGGTAAAACAATGGTTTTGAGGAAGGCTTTTATCCTAGATCACAAGAAAATGAACAGGATACAGATCAGGTGCAGCTCAGGTTTGCTTTTCCCACCAGAAGTGTCCAGGGCAAAAATGTAGAGTCCCAAGACACACTTCAAGTGGTTTCTCATGCTTTGTGTCCAGGAAGACCTTTTCTTGTCAGGGTTCTAGACAGGCCAGCCAATATATGTTCCATGAAGCTTGACTGTATCGGGACGTGGGCAGACAGGACACCATCAATTTATTTCAAATATGCTTTGCTCAGTGCCGAGGGAGAGTAGCAATTGCCTGGTACTTGTACCAGTTGCCTGGTACTTTCTTGCCTGGATCATTAAGCCTCTATTGGGTAGACTTTCCTAGATAAACATGGACTTTTTGAAGTGAGATGCCAAGGAAATTGTCAGAGTGCTAGAAAGCATTTGGCCCAGAGAGATCAGAAAAATCACACACCAGGCATTTCTATAAAAATAAGTTTATTTACAGAAAGCTCAAAAACATATTTACAGGCTTGTGCATTCACACGCGCTCAGAGAGCACCGGGCTGCTTACTCGGCTGCAAAAGCGAAACTAAACAAGTAACAAGCAAGCTGCCTTCCTCCAGGCAGTGCAGCTATTAACACCCAAACTGAGGACAATTAACTTCGACCTCTTCACCCTGCCAATACTTAAGGAAGTACTCAATTACCATGGTAACTAATGGCTTGTCCGGGCAAAAACAAAGAAATTCCAACAGAAATGACAGAATAGTTTGTTTTTTTCTGCAGTAATTCAGAGCTGATTAAAAGTCACTGTAATCACCCAAAGCCAACTGCTGGTTACAGGGATTTTGACCTTGTTCCAACAAAACATTAAACTGTGGTTTAGTGTTACATGAAAGAGCCTCATGTTCATCACCTCCCATTTCTTTTTTCAATTATCTGTGGCTTATTGTACCTGAACCCAGAAAACTGGTTATTCTTAACGATAATTTATTGAAACAAGCCACCTTCTAACTGTCCTCTAAGTTTTCTTTTCTTTATGCACAATAAAGATTATAGTTCCTTAAGTTGGGCAGTTGGGCAGTTTAGAACAGTGTTTCTTATAGTGTGGTCTGAGGAGACCCTCTCAGGGGTCCGTGAAATCAAAATTATTTGCCAAATATTGAAGATATTAGCAAAAATTTAAAACAATGTCACTCTTCTCATTATTATTTTTATTTGTTGAAAAATATAGTTTTTTTGTGAAAAATATTTTATTCTTGTTAATATCTAATGGTTTTAATATTGTTTTTACACAATTCAATAAATATTCTACAAGTATCAATTTTATTAATACAATTTTATTAAGAATCTTAATTACAATAGTAAAAACTAATACAAACTACACTTAGAGAAAGAAGAGAATAGAAAAAAAGAATAAAAAATGCAGGAAAAAAGAAAAAGAAAGAAGAAAAGGAAAAGAAAGAATATAGTAAAGAAAAAGAAAAGAAATTATATATTCTGACTTCCAACCTTCATCACAACAAGCATAAACAAATTTTGTAACTCTTCATCCTCTATAATGTTACAAACAGATGCCTCTTCATCTCATACCCCAGCCCTTATCTATAAGCAAATTCATCAACATCAACTTTTCAATCCTGATGTCAGCAAAAAGTCCATACAGGGTTGCCAGAACTTTGCCAAAAAAAAAAGTCTTATTTTAATCTTGATCAAATAAACCAACTTTATATTCCTTCCTTTTACTTCTAACAGTCTTAATCTTTAATTCAATCAAATATTGTCATAGGATTTGATTTCTCTTCAATTCTTCATTATCTCATCACACAGATTTCTTCAAGGCTTTAACAAGCCTCTTTTGTTAATCCAATAAGAAAACATTTTCCAGGTCATTCTCTTGGTTTATTGTTTGTATTTCCTTTTTAATTTTTAAAATTTCATCCAGTTTCTTTTGTATATCCAGTAAAGCATCCTTTTCCAAATCAGTCTCTTGGTCTCTCATTTGTAGCTCCACTTCTGGTACTTTCTTGTCTTGTCCGACAAAATTTGTTCCACATCTGTCATTCCTTCATTAACATCTTTTGGACATAGTCTCTCCATAGAAGCAGACATCATTACTGACAGCGTTGATATTGTAATTACTAATTTCTGGCTCCATTCTTCAAAGATCTCCTTTAATATTTCCAATGTTACAACATTTTGTATCATTTTGTAAGTCCTGATATTAACTGACATCAAGAAGAGGCTTGCATTTTTTTTCCCTTCTGCTTAGAATCTTTAGTCCCCTCTAGTCTCTACTTTCTAAAATCAACACTTATCTTTGTTATGGCTTACAGTAGCCAGGATAGCTAAAATAAGTCTGTTTCCCAAGAGAAGCTGTTTATTTTTTTATAGTTAATTCCAAAAACTTATAGTAAAAGTCAATATTCCAAATTTATCTGGACCCTTCATCTGTTTATATCTTTCTTAGATCAAAGTCTTATTTAGCTTTTTGCTGTTTATTTCAAAATCTTTAAGTTCTTAAGTTTATAGTTAATTTTTCTTTTGTTCAGAGTTGAATATAAACTCACCCAATGAAGACTTTTCAGATTTGCTGTTCTGAAGGTCTTTAATAGTTTTAAGATGGTTAATAGGCAGTTTCTGAAAGTGATTAGAAAGTGAGGTTTGCGAATGTAGTGTCCTCTAAAAGGCTCTGCCACGGTTGGCAGCAAGATGGCCAATCCTGTCGTGTCCCAGTGCTCAAGCCTGCAGCAAACCACAGTTCTGCAGTCTCCTTGCAAGGAACAACCATCTGGAGCACATGTGGGTGATCTCCCATCCTCTCCTTATCAGGAGAGGTTCCAAGAGACTGGTCTACTCACTGGTTCCTTGGTCTTTGCTGCAGTCATTGGCTCTGCTTTTGCAGAGCCATCTTCAGTTCGCTGTACCTCCCCTGGAAGTCGCATCAATTTAAATTTTTAATAATGTAAATATTGATAAATATAATCCATAAAACAAAAGCTCTTTTGGGGTCCTCTGTCATTTTTAAAAGTGGCAAGGGGTCCTGAGAGCAAGAAGTTTAAGAAATACTGGTTTAGAGTTCAGATATAAAGTTAGACTGGCTAACTGCAAACAGAAGTGAAAGCTATTATTCTCTTTGTATCTATATTAGAGGAAAAGAGAATATACAGAAGCAGACAATTCAGGACTCACATCTGCATTGTTAAACCATAGTTTAGTGTTACATCCAAACCAAACAAAGTATAATGGAATTAACTTAAATGTGAAAAGTCAAATCTGCATTCTAGATCACCTTGGATTTGGATCCCCGTGCCTACATATTATGATGTTATCTCTGAAAGTGAGTTCTGTATCACAACCAAAACTATATTTGGATGTATTGAATTATGTGACAAAAACTGAAAATGTTGACAACTGGAGATACTTCCCTGTGATTTCTGGTTGTGAGTTGCTATCGAATTCTCCATTGTCTTTTTTAAAAATGTCCCTGGTGGTAATGGTCTGGTATCATATTCTGACAGTATGCCTACTTCTTTTGCATATGATTTTATATTTTATTTTTTTAAGGGAATTACATATAAAATATGTGCACAGTCCCTGGAGAAAACAAAAGCAGCGATCTTTTAACATTAAAAAAGCAACAACATTGTCTAATGTGTGATAAAGTGGGGGAGAGAGGGACTTAGCAGTGGCTCAAAGCGTATCTTTTTCTCTCCTTTGTTTTTCCACCATGAAAAACATCATTCGTGACTTTTCTTTGCTCCTTCTTGTTGTACATGAAGCAGCCAGACCAGTCTTCCAGCATACATTACACCATTGTCTTTTGAAATGCTCAGCTGAAGCCAGCTCTGCACATCCCATGGAAGGCTGAAACCGAGCTGGTCTTTGTTTGACATCCAGTTTGTCTGGCATCTGACATTAGCATTGCTAAGTATCAAACGGCTGAATGCTTACCAAGTTGGATATTGTGTGGCCACATCACTCATCCAGATTTGGGGGGAAGAAGATGGGGTTGGGGGAGAGAGAAGAAAGCAAAGCAATTCTATAGCCAAGGAGGTGCACTGCATGAGAGCAGCAAGAAGACGAGAAAGGTTGTGGCACCTTCACTATATGCCGGAGCACACCCATTATTTCTGGCAGAACTGGCACAAAACATATATTGCTCTTGCCAACAATATGTAAATACTATGCAGTAGATGATGTGTTGATCCAACTCCATCTAACCCAGCTCCTTACCTCATTTGTTGTGTGGGATTTTCTGAAAGTAGAAATCTTGTGTACACTCCTATGAGTTACAGTTTCATACCGACCAACCCAAATGCCAAAAATCTTCATTGGTCATTGAGATACTTCTTACCAGGGTGGTGCAAGGCATTCAAACAGATGCTTCACAACCTGTGGGAGCAAGTGCAACACACCCTTTTCCAAGTGATTAAAGCCGCTGCATCTTTTGTGAGGTTTTAAGGGCTGCTTCAGAAGCTGCTCTGGGCTGCCCCTGTAGGTGGGTTGATGCACAGTTACTTCACTTGGCTGAATGTGCAGAGGCTGCCAGAAGCAGCTTGTGAAACAGCCATAGGAGCCTTGCAAAAGATGTGGCTGCTTTAACTCAGACACATACATTGTGAAGCACTTCTTTCAAAGGGTTTGAACTGGCCTACTTCTTCCTCCCCCCGCCCCTGCTCCCAAATCTGTAATATTTTCTGATTAAAGACCGGAGCAAAAGAGGCTTCACAAGGCTTGCTTTATTATACCTAAATATGAAATTTGCAAGACAGCATGGCATTCATAACCAGCAAAGTTGCAAATATTATCCAATATAGGCTAGAAGGTTGTCCAGTTATATTCCATACTGTATATATTGTTCGGAAGAAGGTGAATTACACGTTGTTTGTCCAATGACAAAAACTATTGTGACTTCTGGAAAAGTACGGTTTTCTTGCTGTTGCACTTGCAGGAAAGATGCCTGAAACTGATTCTGTGAAAGAGTTTACACCGCTGCAGCTACTGCAAAAGCAAGCACAGGTTTGGATCATGTGGCCCAAGAACCCTTCCACACTGCCACAGTTCCCTCGGAAGCAGTTTGATGGCAGTGCAAGACACTCTTTACTGCAGTTGACCTTGAGACACTCAGGGCTTCCTCCAGCTGCAGACATCCAGTGGCTGTATTTAAATGGTCTGTGAAATAACAGCACTGCAGTGACTGGCTGGGGAATTCTGGGAGTCGAGGTCCACACATCTTCAAGCTGCCAAGGCTGGGAAACGCTGCTCTGTGGAGAGGGTGAGGGTGAGGGCACGAGCTAGCGTGCAGCCAGGAGGTGGGGTGAGGCAAGCATTTCTCACCTACAAGCTCTGCAGAGTTTCAGTCTTTGAAAAGGAAATACTGCCTTTAATGCAATTCCAAGTGCACCCCGGTGAACTGGAAATACCTTTATTAAGCTGGCAAAGAGTATGATGTGAGTTCATACAAGTCCAGAACTGATTTTGGAGCCTTGCAATGAGCCCGTGTGGAAATGCCCTGAGTCCAAATATAAATTCCTCTTCTTTATTTTGCTTTTCCGGCAAATGGTCAAACAAATGCACAGATCAATAGTAAGGTGCATCATCTGCATGCAAGGCCAAAGTGACCCTGATTTCCTGAAAAAGTGCTTTCCTTCAGAGTTGATCATGCTGAAGAATGGCCCCATATGACTTAGTATATGGGAAATCCATGTGTTCGGTCTGAGCCAGAACTAGCTGTGGCTATAGTGAAGTGACAAGCACCAAAATATGAGCTGATAAAGGTTATGATTAGAAGCATAATTACTTGGAAGTAATTATGATTGCATCTCACAGAATCCACTTCTAATGTGTGTGTGTGGGGGGGGGGAGGAGGCGTAGCCTGAAACACTAGTTACAGCTCTGTTATGATCCTATGATTTCACAACCTCCTTCATTTCATGTTAGGAAAACATTATAACTATTGCTCTCTCCTCACCATCAGAAGAAATAATACAGGCTGTTGCTGACGTTGAAAAGCTATCATCTGGTCTTCTGGGCTCTGTGAATCTTCATACTATGCGTTAGTACAAAAATAGGGCTGGTAAATCTGTGAGGAGCATGCCTTTGCTCACAGTTGTAGGGAAGAATAGTTTGCAATGGCACAGCCATCTTGACTGGCTCTTCATAACTTTTTCTCCTTCAGTTTTGCCCAACTGGTACTCTCCAGATGTGTTGGGCTACAACTTCCAAATTGCCAAAGTAGAGGGTTTTTTTCAATCGTATGGCATAGCCGTTTGGTGTCCATGCTGCTTTTCTTGCTAGGAAATCCTTGTGAGGTCCAGCAGCCAGATGTGGAGACTATTTAGCCATGACAAGTCATGTCGTCCGGGGTGCACCACGAGGAGGCTAGTCTACATTGCACTGAGCCAAACTAGAGTGATGGTTGGGAATGCTGGAAGCCTTAACACAACCCGTCTAAAGGGCAGCAGATAATGGAATATGGCCCCCAATTTTGGAGCATATGTTCTGGGAAGCTGTTCCTTTTCTGTTGGGCTTTTGAGTAATTTGAGGTGCTCTGCAGTGGAATGAAACAGCTACAGTAGATCTTTGTGTGCATTAGCAGACCCAATACATGCACATTTCTAGACTCTGCGACTGCTTCATAAATTTGAATGTTACAACAGAATCTTATTTTGTCTTATTGCTTATTATTATTGAGCAGATTTGTAATTAGAAATTACAGATTTTGTAATTAGAACGATGAATGAAATTGCCCTACTACAAAGACAATGACTGGAAAATTTAAGAAGGATTCAAAACACATTTTGTAATTTTGTCAGAGACCAAATTCTCTAAACCAACATCTTGAAGCCAAAACTGAGCATCTGCAGCAAAGCTCAAGTGGCCTACATAGTTGAACCAACATTTAGAGAAATGTATTTTAGGATTAATTTTGCTTTATTTTCACCTGACTCTGAAATGCCAGAGTTTCAAGAATATCGATTTCATACTGCATATCATAAAAAGCTATCATTCATGGCAGAATAAAGAGTAAAATCTATCCTGCTGAAAACTAATGCATACATAGAATCACTTCAACACATATTTTAAGGAGCATTATGTAATACATTAAAAATAATGATTTTGAGACAAATTAAGCCATAACAGCCTCAAATCAGTTTGCCTACACAGTTAATATGTTGATTAATGTCCTGTTAGAACCAAGACACTCATTTTTATCTCATTATTCAACTCAGTGTTTTCCCAAAGCTATTGAATAAAAATGTAATTATTGCTCTAAATTATGTTATTATTAACTTTCACATGGTGTTTCTTGATAAACAGCATCACAAATAGAAGAGCCTAGTGGCAGAGAGACAAGAATAAAAACCACATCAATAAACAGAGCCATTTAGAATTATGTATTAGAAGAGGATTTGGGTAAATAAAATGTAAGCAGAGTTTTAAAAACAATGTATAATTACAATGTGGGTCCAAGTGGTTTGAAAACTGGGGGACTGAATCTTCCATTTTTCAACTGAGGTGTAACTTCTAAAAAATACATAATGCTATTCCAGTTTGGAGTTTAATTCTGGCACAATTTTTGTTTGGAAGGGTTTCCATTTCCAATGCTGCTGGTTGGGATGGATCAAGTATACAACAAATTGTTTTTTAATTAAGAAATGTTACATGTTACCCAGTAACATGTTGCATCCACAAAAAAACAGCAACGCCAACATGATAACATGCTTGCAATCATGCAAATGCTACCTTTATGTACTTGTGTCAGGACATCAGGATTACATCATCAGGCATGTGTCACCGTTTTCTCTCCCTTGCCCCTCTGCTGGACTTCCATGGAATGGGAGAACATACAGGTCTTATGCAGCTTGTGCTAGGCATGAAGAGGCTGTAGCTTGGTGGCAATC
The DNA here is from genome assembly GCF_035149785.1 of Candoia aspera. Taxonomy (NCBI): domain Eukaryota; kingdom Metazoa; phylum Chordata; class Lepidosauria; order Squamata; family Candoiidae; genus Candoia; species Candoia aspera. Next base: position 201,083,918 of record NC_086153.1, on the reverse strand, counting down.
CACATGAAGAAGGTCTTCAATGTTGCTATCTCCACCTGATCTCCTGCAGAATTGCTGCCAGTCTTCCAAGCCAATACTGGACTAGATGGACCAATGGTCTGATGTTGTAGAAGGCAACTTCCCATGTTTTAGGGACAGCACTGATGCATAGGTCTAACCAGGGTTTCCCCTTCTTCCTTGGCAACTTCTGGATGTGTGGACCCTAGAATTCACAGCAATGGCCATGCTGGCTAGGAAACTCGGAGTTTGCAAGGTTGGGAAACACTAGTCTCACCCAATGTTTCTGTGGTTTATGGGGAAAGCCCTTTATGATACTATAAATATGTATTGTTAAAAATGATCTTCCCATAGGTCCTTCAAGTTAGACTCCCATTTTCATTTTTCTAATATCAGAAGGCTTAAAGGGCCTTTGTCTGCGACCTTTACCTAAAACAAACACGAGCCCAGAAAAGCTGCGATGAGATCTTGTCTATGTGTTGGAGTCCTTAATGGAACTCTTCCCTTTTTCTATCTTGTCAGAGATATTATCGAGCAGACTCTTCAAAGATAACTGTATCAAATACTCCACCTGAGTTTTATTCAAACTAAGGAGGCTCTTTTCAGAATTATGATTTTGTCATTGTTATGCAAAATTCTGTTTTCATGCATTCATTCCCACAAGAACGGAGCCTTCTAGTAATGTTATCTAATGCCAGTATGAGAAAGATCCCCTGTATTTGGCACTTGCAGTCTCTGGTTTGGTGAGAATGATACATTCGAGACAGGCTTTAAAAAACATAGCAGACAATTCTAGTTAGCTAATATTTTTTTCCCCAGAGTTTGCTCCCATTTGTTAGCTGGTTCTACAAGGACTGAATTCTTGGACTGAACTCAATATGATCACATTTATAATCATAATACTAACTCAAATTTCAAGTCAAGAATTCAAGCAGTCTAGCTTGGTGTTGAGATGATAAGTGCTTGAGGTGACAAGTACCTCCCTCTTTCTACCAGCCGAATCCCTTTGTCTCTTTTTAATTCTCAACAGAATCCCACATGAAAATTGAAAAGGTTGGTTATCTCATTGAAACAAATAACCACAGACTTGGATCTGTTATCCATTTTCTAAAGCTGATCCAGTTTGGATCTAGACAGTTCCCAAGGAGGCTACTTGCCACCCCATGTAAACCCTCTTAACTTCCATGATCAGATATAAAACTTGCCAATAACTCCTGTTGATTTCAGTGAGAATTAAGCATGGGTTTAATTTTTATCCATTCAGGGAAAAAAAAAGACTTAAAACATTTTCCCTTTAGGTTGATTTGTGCCCCAGATAAATTGGTCGACTCATTTAATAAACTAAATTGTACAAATATAAACTATGGACATGATACCAGTTGATTTAACAATCAAACATGATGTCCTGATTTCATTTACAAACTACTACCACTGACACCAGATCATCATTTCAATAGTATCTCAGATGACTTCAGGTAATCTTAATCATCTTTTCAGCATTCTATAACTGTCCAGTAAGCAAAGTGAGATACCATGCCTTCACCAGAGATGTAATTAAAACCATCAGATGGTACCCTCTCTGTGTGCAGAAGAGCATATTCATATAAATGTGAACAACAAATGAATGAATGAATGAATGAATGAGCAGACTCACTGTTGCTTCCCATCTCATGTGTGTTTTCTGCATTCTATATTTCTCATGTTCCGATGGGAGGAGACAATCCCCCAGATTCTGTTTATAATCAAGGGAAACAATCCAAAGCACATTCTAGCAAGGATTGTGTATTTTGTGTCAACTTGTAAACTCAGTCATCTAAGTCCTTGCCAGTAAAGTTCAGTATACTTGCACAGACAAGTATTCCTTGCTTAAATAAGGGATATAAATATGGTTCTACTGTGCTGTCCGGGTTATCTAGTTATAACAAAAAAAGGCAATGAGAAGAGATAGGATGGAAATGAATGTCATTGTGAGTCAAACACAGACAATACACTTGGAGGGAATGATGCCTTTACATTACTGAGTTAAAGTTCCTTTGACATCCTCCACTTACAGAGTTGTCATTGTGTTTAATAGCCACTGAATATTGGATATTGATATTACAGCCAGTGCTACTCAGTGGCTCATCTTTTTCACCTTCAAGCAAAATCAGCTGTGTTTTTTATCAGTGTTCAGACCACACCTGCTAAGACAGAGACATTCTTTCTTTTGTAGCCATATTATAAATACCTACCCCAGCCTTTTTCTACAGTAGAAAAGGCTTTACAAGAGTGTGTTCAAAAAACCCTGTGGAAAAAGTGGATTCCTTCTCTATTTATGTTGATCTTTCTTCTAGGACAGCAACAGTATGTATGTTTATATAAGAGGAAGTGCTGCTGAACCCAGTGACATATTTCAAACATTGTACTAATAAAACAATATAATAATAAACAAGAACAATGAACAAAAGATGGTAAACTGGATAGGAGCAAAAACAAATCCACACTACCTAAATGGGCCTTCAATCCCCCACACCAAAGGCTTGGGCAAAGCCAGGCCTTCAAAACACCAGCAAGGTGCAGCCATCCAGATTTTGGGGGGAACCTTATTCCAGAAGGCAGGTACTGCTACAGAGAAGGTGTGATTCCAGGGTCCCAACGGATGGCATGTTTAACCAAAGAACCTGGAGCATGCCAACCCTGCTGGTTTGAATCAGCTGGGCAGATACTATGGGAGACGGTGGTCCCTCAAGTAACCAGGCCTATGTCATGTAGGGCTTTATAGGCAATGACCAGCAACGCACATTACTGCCTGCGGTGCTGCATTCCGGATCAGCTGAAGCTTCTGGGTGGTCTTCAAGGGCAGCCCCACATACAGCACATTGCAGTAATCAAGCTACCAGTTGACCAGGGCATTGTAATGATTGCCTATCCTAACAGACTCAGACTCAGAAGCAGGAGCTTAAGAATATCTGGTTTATTAAAGAATAGTATGCAAATACAGAGAAAGCTGAGAATGAGCAAAAGCGTGCCAAATACAAACTAAAAACCCTCGGTGCGAACGTAATGCCTCCCCTCGCCCAACCGTTTCAAATTCCCCAAGCCCAGGTGCTGGTAACGAGTTCTGCTGATGTCCTGGGAAGAAAACCTTGAACACAGTAGATAACCCAAACACATTCCATTCCCCTGAACACAGATAACAAACCCAGCAGAAGGAGTTCACAGCCCCCTCTTAGCCAGAACACGCATCAGCAACTTAGCTTGACATGCGAAATGTTACGATGTACAATGCACATTGAAACGGTGAACATGACAGGCATGAGTGACTGTCTGAAAGGGCTCCCATATGTGTGTGTCTAACATGTATGCACTTTTCTTTGTCGCTAAATATTAAACTGCTCCTAAAGAGCTTACAGAACTTACTGGCCATTTTCTTCCCTCTCAATCAAAGGAACTGGCAATTGACCTGGATCCAGCTGTTGACCTCTGTAGGTAAACCTTCACTTTTCTTTCTTCTGCCTACCCTCACCATGCCAACTGCATTTGTTAGTAATTTGTCCCATAATACTTTTCCTCTTCAGTGAGTCTTCTCCCAGCTCACCCTCCAATGCTTTGTGGCCTTCTGACTACTCAAGAACTAAGGAGCTTCAGCAATACAGACTGTGCCCCCTCCATTCTAGGATTGTTAGTCCCCTTTGTCTGGATTGAACCCCAAGTCCCTCTTCCAGAATCACTAGAGCTGCCCAAGTCCATGTTAATCATGTTAACTGCCTTCTTATTCCAACAATCTCCTGCAAGTTTTAAGACTTCCCCCTTTGCCAAATCTATATCTATTGCCCTTCCTCTCCTGTGAGCACTGTGTCCTATGAGAATCTGAACTATCATCTGTTTCCAGCTCCTTATCAGCAAAGCTTAGCACAGAGTTACTTTTATTCATTCATTGGCTGAATGGCCATGAACCAAAAGAATAAAAATCAATGGAATTACACAATTACACAGTAATTGAAGGAAAATAGGAACATGCAAGCAATGGCATTTAGTACACAATAAAGGTCAACATCATGTGGGTAAATCAGATTCAACAGAGACTAAAGAATACTGTAGCGGATGGCAAGCTTCTATACACAGTTTGATGGGGGAGCTGGGAACAAAGTGTTCAATGAATGCAAATGTGACTGGATGAAACAAAAAATAAAATCTGGATTTAGGTGGTGATAGAGCAAACCTACTGGTTTTGCAACTTTCTTAGATATTGCAGTACATTGACCTTGCAACAGCCTATCTGTAATCACTGATGGTGATAGAGGGGAACGCTTACTAATAAGGGGCTTGATGCTTCTGAGACACTGAATGTGATATAAGGGGCAGTCTAATAACATGTGGCTTAGCGTCTGAGAGCAGACTAAGTACAAAAAGTCTGCCGCCTTCATATGTGAAGAGCCAGTGAGAAGCTACAGCTGCGAGCAGAGTCCTCACAGTGAAATGGAGAACAGGCCTCTCCTACTTGTATTGCGAATGTAATCAGTGCAGCTTCAGCTATCAGACCTTTCTCCAAAATAACTCCGCACACTTCCTTTTATGAATCAGACCTCACCCTGGTGCCTTCAAGTGCAACCTTGCAGGCTCATTGTGGGATGTAAAACTACTGGAAAGAATGTTTTCAAGGGAGAAACCTTGAAGATATTTACACAAGTCCTCCCTTGTCAATTCCATTTGCCTCTTTGTTTTAAGGCAGAAGCTAATTTTTTGGATTCCACAAGTCCCTAACTCACCTCCTGTAAAAGGACCTTGCTGAAGTCCAGGAAGCACACTTTTTGGCATACTACATCTAGGTAGGAATGCACATGTCCAACTGCATGGTCAGCATTTTTACAAAAATAAAAATTCAAAGTCTGAGATTAAGTGTAACTCTATATGAAAAATAATGGAAGATACCAGTTGTGGGCCAAATGTCTCAAAATGAAAGCAGAGGAAGAATATAGGATGAGACACACACCAGCAACGCTGGATGGAAAATGATACCTCTGCATGGAGGCCTGTCCTGTAGCCACATAAAAGCAAAGATGTGGGTACTAAGCACTGGAGAAGGAGGAATGAGGGATGCTTAGCCTGATTGAGGAAGGTTAATTACATGTGAAATGAGACTGGGATTCAGACTGTGTTTGCTCTAGATTTTGTGTAATGTTATATCAACACTTGGATTCTCTGTTCATCTATTAGCAAAATCAACCCTTTTTGTTTGGTTTTATTTCAGTGTTGTTTTAATCCCCCTGAACATTTTATACTGTTGTTTTAATTTTGCTTAACATATGTGGATAGTAAAATACCTCCAGAATTAAACTACCCAAGGATATGAAAGTGATCCAGTTCTCATAAAAGATTTGATCTGCTAATTAGCCACACTAATTTTATGGATCATTGCCACCCACTTAAAACATATTGTTATATGTTCATAATCTTTTTATAATGAGCTTTTATGGAGAGCAGAGGCCAACTTCAGTGCAATGTTAACAAAGGTTTTTTTTCTCTCTTCTAATTTCCCCCCCCCCCCAAGTATGGTATGCACGCACAACTATTTAATCGTAATTAAACTCCATAAGAAAAAATAAACAGCTAAAGATTTTTTCCACTCTGCTCTACATATGGAAGCATTTTGCTCTTTGTAAAATAATTAACACTTTTTCTCCTCCAAATATGACTATAATAAATGCAGTCTGTTTAACAGAGCCCACCTGCAAGCATCACAGGCTCAAAAATGCCAGATTCTCACCTTCTCCTGTGGTCCTCATCCTGAAGAACAAGAAGAAGGTATCAGCCTTTTCTTTTCCACATTTTGCCAGCTCTTTTTTTTTTTTTTGGCACCCCCTTTCTGCTACTTCTCATGTTTTTAAAGTTCAGTTTCATCAGTGGTTCTGTATCCTACAAATGAGTAATACAGCCTGTACGGACTCTTGATGCTCGGCTACTCTCCTTAAAAAACAGAGAACTGCCTTATGCCTAGTCAGGCCATTTTCATCCGAAAGGACACTTAAAGACTGGAAAGTGGGGTGAGACTGCACATTATATTCATACTAGGTGTTCTCTAGTATGAGTTCTGTCATTTCTGAACTGGATTCATACCCATCCAATCTGGATATTTTGGGTGGTCAGAGGGGGTTTGGGTCCTTGATATGCAAGGTGATCAATGCCTTTTTTAGGCAGAATCAGATGCCTAAAGGAGGCAATCTCACAATCCAGATGCATTAAACATCTGTCCAGTCTCCAATCTTCATTTTTTGGAGGAAAACGTTTGTTGCTCTGGAAAGCTTGAACTGATGTCTGGAGACTGAGTGGCTGGGTGGGGAGAAAGCAGCTCAATTAAACTCTGGCAGGACAGAAGTGCTGTTTACCTGTAATGATTTTCCAGAATCATTAGTTACAGTGTTAACTCTAGAGAGGGTTGTGCTACTCCTAAAGCAGCAGGCCTGTGACTTGGGAATTGGGAGTTCCTGGACTTGCGGCTCTTGCTTGAACAGCAGATGGAAGCCATGGCCAGGGAAGACTTAGCTCAACTTTGGTTGGTGTACCAATTATGGCCCTACCTGGACCAGGAAGCCTTGATGTTGCTGACTCATCTACTGGTATTCCAACATACTGTACTCTACATAGGGTTGCCTTTGAGATATCTCAAAGGTACAACTGGTACAGAATGTAGTGGCTCAACTGTTAGTAGGTGAAAGCCTTTATTGTAACATAACACAAATTTTGCATTTGCTGTACTGGTTGCCAGTAGGCTTCCTGGCACCAGTCAAAGTTCTGGACAACACTTAAAGTTTTATATAGTGTGATGGATCAACTTTTTCAAATTGATTCTGCCCATCCTGTAAGATCATCTAGAGAGGGTCTACGATCACAGGGGGTGAGAGGAGCATGGATCAGGAGGAAGTTCTTCACTGTTGCTCTGATGCTGTGGAACATCTGCACTTGCTTCTTTTATTCCCAACATTCTGGACAGCAGGGAAGACACTGTTTAAGCAAGCATTTGACAGATAATCTGATGGTGACTTGGGAGGCCCTGTGAGTTATCTTTTGAGGCTGTTTTTATACTACATTTCTTGGGTTGATTTTTGTGGGAAGTCGAGGGGTGTTATTTAAGGAACATATTTTATATCAATTTTAACTTGTATAGTGCCCAGAGTTATTTCAGTTGGCAGTATAGAAATTTGTAAAATAAATAAATATAGACGTTCATACAAATCACCTGCCCCTGACATCTCAGTGCCACTAGGGATCCCCAGATACCTCCTCACATCAAAATGTTGATGTTCTGGTATTTCTGCAATGAGCAATTTTTGCTAACCTTAGAATCCTCACAATGCAAAGCTAAAATTTCAGGTGTACTAACTTATATTCAGGCCCACTAACTTCTGTGGTCATGAGCCTTGAAGGAAGAGGTTGATTTCTTGGAAGGCTATGGCTACAAGATCTGGGCTGCAAAAAATTCAAATGATCCAGATGGCAGCATAAGGTTGAGTGTTTTCTGTATCTTTTTGCTGTCATTAGTGGTTGTTTAAATGGTCTGATTAGGCATAAGGCAATTCTCTATTCTTTAAGAAGACTTTTGTAGGCCAAATCTGGTACCCCAATTCTTTGGAAAACCCAGTAAGCATAAAGCTTACTTAATACCAAAGTGAAAATGTCAAATTCACTGTTTTCAGCACTGAGAGGATGCTAAGATTCATGTGCTTTGCAAGAGCAGGTTGTTTTTGCATGTCACCTTTAGCCATGGTTACGTGATCTTTGGTTTCTTCAAGTAAACCTGCCTCTTACGTTTGCACACCCATCTAACCATAAAGTAACTGTATGGGTAGAGTTCGTACAACATGCTAAATGTGATTGGCTAGGTTCTGCCTCAAAGTGTTCTGCGAACCCTCCCAAGCCCTTTTTTAAAAATGGCAGGAACTGCAATATCAATAAGTTGATGGAGATCATGAATGGCAAGAAATGAGTTTATGCTGAGTGGCAGTGGCTCTCCAGAATGTCAGACCCACATCTTTCTTAGATTTCTCTTCAAATGCAAGATCGAATGAGCTCTTTTACATTCAGAGCATGTGCTTTACCATTTGTCTGGGAAAAAGCCCCACTTGCTTGGAGGTTTAAACTATCTTAAATCAGGTTTCTCTGGATTTCTCTGTTGATCTCCATCTTTGGAACTGATGCCCATCCACTGCCTTGAGTAGTTTCTTTGCCATGTTTGCACCATACAGCTTAGAATCTTTCTTCTCTGCTGCCTGATCATCACTCTGTCTCCTCTGGGTGGCTCGCACTCCATTCTCAGGCATCCTTGTGCTACTCCTGGCCCCTGCACTGAAAGTGGGTCCAGAGGAATAAACATGTATGATAGCCACAAAAACTCCTTGAAATCACTGTTAAGGATTTTAAAACAACTGAAGAAAATACTATCTGTCTCTGGCTTTAGCAGTGCTAAAACTGAACCACTGAAATACAAGAAGCAGACTTTTTCCAGCTGAGAAAACTGACCACCCAGCTAGTATAATGTAACTGGCATCAGGCCTCCTTGCTTTCCAATAAGGGTCTTTGCCATCCTTTCTTGAAATGCCTGGCACTGAATCTGAGAGCAGTGTCCTCACCTCCTAACGGTGAGATAAAGCTCTTCCCCTCAAGTGGGATGATAAAAGTAGGATTATCTTTTAATAAGGAATTTGACCATAGCAAATAATATAAATTATCTATACAGAGATGCAGGAAAGCACAATGGGAAGGCCTATGGATGCATAAATTGGCTTCAACCAGTTTTTAATTTCTAATAGAACAGGTGAACCAATTCATAAACAGCTGAGGGAATACTGAGTTAAGACTCAATGAAATCTGTGTGAATTCTTCTTTATTAAGCTTTACATACACAATGGACAGAAGCTTCCTCTGACTTCTGGGTTTTTGTCTTTTCAGCTTATGTTTTCATTTCAGAGCTATTGAGAATGATCTTTATGGATTATGGATTTGGTTTTTTTTTAAATAAATCTAAAGACCTAGATGTGGTCTAAAGAACAATGTTCTGAAGCAATGTAGGCAAAGACTTATTTTCTTCTTCAAAAAGGGTTATTTCTTATTTCACAATTTTTTTCCTATTTCACAAATTTTGCGTTCCAGTCCAGCCACTAGCCTCCGGGCAGTGCACAATAAGCAAAAACAGAAAAAGTAAAAGTAAAAAAAAAAAAGCACTATAAGATAATCTTCAACAGAATAAGCAACGGTTGCTCAACAATCATATTATGGGCCAAAGAATTATTCTAAAACTATGATTATATGGACTGTATGACCTAGGAAACAGAAATGAAACAGAACAGTTTATTAATTTATACCAATCAATTAATGTATTCATTGCTAACACATTATTCAAACAACCATAATAAACCAAAAACATAAATTTTATATTTATATTTTTATTTAAAATATTTTGTTTTTATTGTATCTTAATATCTTTTTAGCTTTACTGTAAACCACCCAGAGTCCCTCTTTTGAGGGAGATGGGTTGTGATGAAATTTGATACATAAATAAATAAACAAACAAACCCAAACAATGCCTACAATGATGCCAGAATGACGTCTATAAATATGGACATCACAGAAATCAAATTGATTATATTATTGGTGAAAGGAGGTCAAAGTGCTCAGTTATAATAGCAAGGACATGGGCAGAGTTTGACTATGGAACAGATCACAAACTGCTCATGTACAAATTAAAGTCAAGCTAAAGTAGAAGAACAAAGTCAACTAATTTCTCTTTTTTTAATAAGAATTTTATTACGTTTCAAGGCAAAGATAAAATCTAAGAAAAAAAACTAAAGAAAGGAAGAAAAACTAAAAAGATGTGAAACACAAGAGAATTTTTTTTTTTTTTCAAAATTACAGAAAGATGTGGCTTCCAACTTTTAACAGCAAGGATACACACAAATTTTCCATAATCAATCTCTTACTCTATATTAAACCAAAGCCACATTATTTCTATAAAGCATTCCACTTTGGCACATTATAAAAATCATTAAGTACAGTTACTCCCCCCTTATATTAAAATAAAGAAAAAAAATTCATATATATCTCCTAAACAACTTCCCCCCAACTTCCCCCCGCCACTTATTTATTCCCTTCCTACTACTATTCTATACATTTCTGTCTACTATAATAAAAATCAAACTAAAAAACACATAAATTGTCTGCCATTATACTTAATAGTACAACAATTTTAATAACCTTAATCTTAATAAACCCAAAATCATCCAAATAAACATTTTTACCCTAATAATCTTAATCCAAATCCTTAAAAACAAATAACATCAGTCAAACCCTAAAAGCAATCCAGATAAACTTTCTTTAACCCTTATCCCACTTCAAAATAAACCAGAACATTTACATATCCCCACAATGTGCACAGAGCATTTTTCTTAGAAAAATCGAACAGCCCATCTGCCCCCCTCAAAAATTCCAGCTTCTCTTAAAAAAACTTCCCACACATAATGACCCCTTGTTTTCATGGTGTTCCACCAGAACGTCAATTTCACTTATTGCTTGCAGATCTCTCTCTCCCTTAAATTTCGCCAACTCCACTTCATCCAGCATCTTAATAGAAATCCTGCTCTCACTCTTGGAAGAAACATTTCTATCACTGTTGAATTCCTCAGTTTCATCCACTACATCTCCAACCAGATGACACATTTTAGACCTCCTATTTTCCACAATGTCCTGAATGTCTTGCATAAAAGCTTGATAGGTGGGCGCGTAAACCCAGAGCACCAGGTCAGGCTAGAGGTGCTCGTGGATTCCGGAGCTCCAACCAATTTTATTGATGTACAGACCGTACAAGACTTAAACATCCTGACCATAGAATTGCCACGTCCCATAGAAGTGGAGACCATTGATGGCCAGCCCCTCAAGGCAGGGCCGATTAGAAGGTTCACAGAACCTGTGCAACTAACAATGGGAGACCACACTGAGTGGATCCAACTTTATGTTACAGCATCACTTAATGTGCCTATAGTCCTGGGCATACCTTGGCTGAAGATCCACAACCCATTGTTGAACTGGACTACAGGAGCAATCTCCTTCCCAGCTAAGGAATGCCAGCACCACAAGATTCAAGCCGCTCTCCTCTCTCCAGCAACCAACGCAGTCACGGAAGCAGGGGGGGTCCAGTTGCCAGCCAAGTATGCAGATTTCGCAGACGTTTTCAGCGAACAAGAGGCCACAGCACTACCCCCCCCCCCCATAGGGACTGTGATTGCACCATTGAGTTGATACCAGGAGCCAAGATTCCAGCAAGGAAACAATATCCCATGTCCCCCAAAGAACTAGCCACCTTAAAGGATTACTTGGATTCTAATCTCCAAAAGGGGTTCATCCGACCATCTACTTCCCCAGCGTCTGCTCCTACCTTCTTCGTACCAAAGAAACCTGACCCGTTGGCACCGGCAAACCAGGAGGCACCCATGAGAGTGGTCCATGATTTGTTTTTTAAATAAACTCACAATAAAAGAAAATTATCCCCTGCCGTTAATATCTGATCTGCTGGATCGCTTATAGAAAGCATGCATTTTTACTAGGTTGGACCTCAGGAATGTGTACAATCTGATCCGGATGAAAAAGGGGCATGAATATCTGACTGCCTTCGACGCCAGGTTTGGTAAATTTGAGTACCTTGTTTTGCCCTTTGGCTTGTCTAATGCAGGAGCCATATTTTCCCGATTTATGAATCAAATTTTCTCTGATTTACTAGATAAGTATCTGATCATTTATCTAGATGTCATATTAATTTTCTCTGAGGATGCTACAACTCATATAACCCATGTACGTAATGTCTTACAAAGACTGAGAGAGAACAAGCTGTTAGCCAGGCTAGAGAAGTGTGCCTTCGATTTAACTGAATTACATTTCCTGGGCTATAAGGTATCAACAGAAGGCTTATCCATGGATCCTTCTAAGGTCCAGGCAATTCTCTCTTGGCAACCCCCCCGAAATGTGAAAGATGTACAAAGATTTCTAGGGTTCTGCAATTTTTACAGGCAGTTCATAAAAAACTTTAGTGACAGGGCTAGACCCCTCACGCAGCTTTTGAAGAAAGGATCAAAATTCATTTGGGGAGAGAGGGAGTAAGCAGCATTCTGAGAATTCAAGCAACTCTTTGCATCCCAGCCACTGTTAAAACACCCTGATCCCACGAAGCAATTCATAATGCATTCAGATGCTTCCGATATTGCCATTGGGGCGGTGTTATTGCAATATACAAACAAAACCGAGAATACATTGCTTCCTTGTGCCTTTTTTTCACGCATGCTCTCACCAGCAGAGAGAAACTATGATGTTTTTAACAAGGAGTTGCTAGCAATTAAAGCAGCATTCCAAGAGTGGAGGCACTGGCTAGAAGGTGCAGCCTTTCCTGTGAAAGTTTGCACCGATCACAAGAATTTACAGCTTCTACAAAACACCAGATCCCTCACCCCATGCCAAATCAGATGGAGCCAGTTTTGCTCCCATTACAATTTTGTTATTTCTTATGTTCCTGGAGCGCAAAACTGTTTGGCAGATGCCCTGTCTCGATCCTTTCAGGCAACCCCCGCCACTCACCAGGAGGTACAGGCTACCATATTACAACCTCACAACTTTGATCAGTCTATGAGGGGGAACCAAACAGAGATTTTAGCAGCAGGCAGACAAGCAGAGGACCTATTTTACAAGAGTCAGAACTCAGCAGCAACAAGACGCGTATGCCAGGGCCAGGATGGATGACCTCCAGAGGGGCCCGCAAGACACTGCCTCACCATTCAATGTGGAGGCAGGAATCCTCTGGCATAGCGGGCGATTATACGTTCCCCCCTCATCGAGGGAAGAAGTACTGAGACTTTGCCATGACCATCAAACGGCAGGCCACGGAGGTGTTTTCAAAACTCTCCATAGAGCTCTGAGAGACTACTGGTGGCTTAAGATGACTGCAGACATAAAGGGCTACGTGGCTTCTTGTCATACCTGTAGATGAGCCAAGCCTCTCCCAGGGAAGCCCACAGGACTCTTGCAACCCCTACCCACCTCCAGTCAGCCTTGGGATACAATCTCCATGGATTTCATCACTGATTTACCCCCGGTCCAGGGGCTGACTTCCATACTAGTGGTGGTGGACCTTTTCACAAAAATGGCGCATTTTATTCCGTGCAAGGGCCTCCCATCTGCACAAGCCACAGCGCAGTTGTTCATGGACCATGTTTTTAGGTATAGAAGCATGGCAAATCACTTGGTGAGTGACAGAGGCCCTCAGTTCACTTCCAGGTTCTGGAGGGCGCTTTTCCAGTCATTAGGGGTCCAGATCCACCTATCATCATCGCATCATCCGGCTAGTAACGGGCAAGCTGAGAAAATTAACCAATGGTTACAGCAGTATCTCAGGTGTTACACCACTTATCAGCAAGACAATTGGCCAGCCCTACTCCCCATGGCAGAATTTACATATAATAATTCTGTACAGTCCTCTACCAAGATGTCTCCTTTCCAAGCACTCTATGGGGTTAACCCTCGGGTGTTGCCCACCTCCTCCCAGCAGGGAGCTGTTCCAGCCGCGGCTGATTTTCTTAAAGAGCAACAAGCCACACAGGAGTTGTTAAAGGAGCAGCTGAACAGGGCAAAGAGTGCTTACAAGAGAGCTGCAGATGCTCACAGACAAGAGGGGCCAGCGATTGCGGTAGGAGACAAAGTGTGGCTCTCTACCAAGTTTTTGACCTCTACCAGACCCTCCAAGAAGTTGGACTCTAAGTTTGTGGGCCCTTTCACTGTGGTACAGCAGATAAATCCAGTGGCTTATCGCTTAAAGCTGCCAGCATCCATGAAAATCCATCCAGTCTTTCACAGAGCCTTGCTAGCCAAGGACTCTCCCCCAAGTGCCTTACGATCACAACTGCCCCCCCCACCTCCAGTAATTGTGGAGGGGGAGGAGGAATACGAAGTCGAGGAAGTTCTGGACTCTAGGAGGAGGGGAAGGGGCATCCAATATTTCATACACTGGAAAGGGTACCCTGAGGAAGAGCGCACATGGGAGAATGCCAGAGATGTGCATGCACCAATGCTGGTTCATCAATTCCATGAGCTTTTCCCTCACAAACCCAAGCCTCACACTCTACCAGAGATTCCTCACTTGGCTGAGCAAGCAGAGGAATCCCAAGCAGAGGAGTTCGTAAGTTTGCAGTTTCCACCCCCGCCCGAAGCCTTGACACCAGTAACAGAGGGGGGGGGGGGAACCGCAGCCCTCCACCTCGGGCTTGCATTTCCCAGGGGGGAGGGGGGATGACTCTTCTAATTATCTAGCTATTTTCCAGCAGCAGCCACCTGGGCCAGAAGAGTTATCAGACCTGGAGAGCAGCACTGATTCGTCCTTGGAGGAGCTTTCCTTTGAAGACTTTCCATTGTTGCCCAGTTCCCATGGGAGCTTAGAAGGAGACATAGACTCTTATCAAACCTCTGAAAGGGAGGGGGCTGAAGTGGAATGTGAATCTGGAGGGGAGGGTGATGTCATGAGTACTGATGGCGAGCTGGAAGGGGCCTCTATCCAGGGGGGAAAACGCATGCGTAGTACTGAGGAATTAAGCAGCCATTCAAAGAGACACAGATCAGACCCGCCTTAACTTTGTGATTTAGAAATGGGGTAGTCTCAATGTCCCTTTAAGGCTACAGTGTGGCTTGGAAAATGATGATGTCCCAGCCTCCCAGCTAGCTTGTACTAGTTGAACGCGAAGGCTGTTTGCAATTTTCTGGCTGCACGCAGCCATCTGGAGGACAGATGGGGTGATTCCCTGTGTTTTCCTTCACCTAGAGAACACTCCTGGGCTTCAGGAAAACCTGCCTGAGCCAAAAGAAATTGCCGCATTGTCAGCTCCGCCCACTAAGCCTGCAGGCACAGCTGTTCAGTTAACCATGTCTCCACCGGAAGTCCCCCAAAGTCAACTAGTTTCCATGATATGATCTTGAGCACATACTCAAGAGTCGTTTTCGAGATGGAGAATGGAAAAACATGATAAATAAATAAAATAAATAAATAAAATACTCACTATGTTCAAGGAGAAGTCCTGGACCTCATTGCTAAGGAGCCAGAGGAACTATGGAATGAAATCAAAGAAGCTGGTAAGGATGAATATGAAAAGAGATGGAAGAAAGCAATCAGGATGTCAGAACAAATGTTGGAAATTGCCGAAAGGAAAAAAAGAAGAGGAAGAAGAGAAGCCAAAGCCAAGAAAGCCAAAGCTCAGGAGGGAACTGAATAAATTATTTCAAACAGACAAGACGCCATATTACAATGACATCTGTAAAGATACTAAAGATGAAAAAGACATGGAAAAACAAGGAAAGTCTTCCAAAGGATCTCTAAACTCAGAAGGAATTTCCAACCTCAAATTAGTATGCTAAAGGATGCCGATGGACAGATATTAACTATCCAGTGTGAAGATCAAAGAAAGATGGAAGGAGTATATTGAGATTCTGTACAATTGAGATGTCAATATCCAGGATATGGTGGAGGAAAAAAATGTAGCAAACAAAATTTCCTCCTTGTCTTTTGGATATGACCAAGGTCAAACCCAGCTCCTCTCTGTCTACACCTATCGGATGGAGATTGACCTTCCTTGCTCCTGGATAAAGCGCCCAGCAATCCCATCTAAATCAAAGAATAGAAGCCTCACAAGCTCACAGTACAGCCCAAGGGCAGCCATAATAAGGGAATCGCAACATAGTAACAAAGTAAGAACATTGTTAACATTCCAGCTCCTTAACAATGGGCTTCCCCAGCACTGCTGCCCCTTCTGAAAGGGCCACTTTACCTAACAATAGAAATAACCTCAGGTACAGGGACAAAGACTGCCTGGCTTCCCCAAAAGTTCTCAGCAAATCAGATCCTAGGATTTCCTGCCTTGTAGCCCACAAGTTCTATAAAAACCTTTGCTTTCCCATTGTTTGGGGTCTTTTTTCTCGTAAAGTGGGCACCCAACAATTGTTGCAATAAACATGGTTCTTCCTCCTCAGTGTTGTGCTCTGTATTTCTGAATTTTCCATGACACAAGATACCTTACTTACAAGAACCTCTAGTACTTAGATATGCCTTACTTAGAAGAACCTCTAGTACTAGAAGAGGAAGTTAGATCAGCACTCCAGTCATTACCAAGTTGGAAGGCTACAGGAATTCATGGAATACAAACAGAAATGTGGCAAGCAACAGAAAAAGAATCAGTAAAGCTCCTAACCAAACTATGCCAGCAAATCTGGAACGGCAGAGTGGCCAATAGAATGGAAGATGTCAGTCTACATACCAATTCAAGGAAAGGAGAGAAATTAAGGATCTTGTATAATAATCTGCACATACGATATCCTTATTTTCACATGGTAACAAAATACTGCTTAAGATCATCCAACACAGATCCCTCATGGAAAGCGAGATGCCAGATGTTGAAGCTGACTTTAGAAAAGACTGAGGTATAAGAGACATTACTGTTGATGGATGCTAGACAACTGAGAAAGCCCAACGATACCAAAAGAAACCATATGAAGTATGAGCTTCATTGATCACAGAAAGGCCTAGAATTGACAATGAAGATACTGAAGTGGTGGACAGTTTCTGCCTTTTAGCATCAACTAAAGGAACAGTGTGACAATGAACAAACAGTCAAGAAATATGCCACAGACCAGCACTTGGTAGAGCAGCCATTAAGGCCTTGGAAAAAAATATTCAAATCCCATATCTATACCTACAAAGATCGGACTCATGCAAGCCATGGTATTCCCTGTGACACTCTGTGGAAGCAAAAGTTGGACTTAAAGAAGCAGGATAGGAACAGTATTGACACCTTTGAACTTTGGTGTTGGAGAAGACTCCTAAGAATACTGTGGACAGCCAAGAAAACAAACCAATGGATCACTGAACAAATCAACTCAGAGTTCTCACTTGAGGCAAAAATGACTAGGCTCAAATTATCCTATTTTGGACACATTATGTGAAGACCCAGCCCTCTGGAAAAGGCACTAATGCTAGGATAGGTGGAAGGAAAGAGAGGAAGAGGATGACCAGCAGCAAGATGGATGGACTCAGTTATAGTGGCGATGAGTGGATTGTTGGGAGACTCAAAAGAACAGATTAGGGATAGAGCATCATGGATAAAATCTATCTATGTGGTTGCTAGGAGTCGAAAACAACTTGATGGCTCATGATCAATCAATCAATCAATCAATCAACCAACAATAAAGGAACCAGCAGAAATATGCCAAAGACTAGCACTGGGCAGGGTAGCAATTAAGATCTTGGACAAGATATTCAGATCAATCATGTAGCTCCATGAAAGTGAACTTTAAAGTCCAGCGACTTTAAAAAAACAGGATAGAAAGAGTACTGATGCTTTTGAATGTTGGTGTTCCAGGAAACTCCAGAGAATACCACACATAGCCAAGAAAAGAAACAAATGTATCATAGAACAAATCAGTCAGTTCTCACTCAGGCACAAATGACGAGGATCAAATTATCATATTTTGAAAACCTTATGTGAAGAACTAGCTTTATTGAGAAGCCTATAATGCTGGGAAAGGTGGAAGGAAAAAGAAGACGAAGAAAACCAACAGCAAGGTAGATGGACTCAATTACAGCAGTGATGAGTGCATCGTTGGGAGACCCGAAGGGTCAGGTGGGGACAGATCAACCTGGAAAAGGTTAATGCTGGGGTCATTAAGAATTGACACCATTGATGTGGTGGCACAAAATCAATCAGTCAACAATCAGTGATGGTTATAATACTGTGTTTAAGGAAGTCATGAGCTTTAGGCACTGTTCTTTATGGCAACAGCCAACAGCACCAACCAAGTCAGAGCATGCCCAGTTGAGTTCAGCCTAATCTAAAATAGCTTTCTAAAATGGAAGACAGGAAGAGACTAGTTTGAGAGGACAAAATGAATAATGTTGAAGGTGGATTGTGCTACAGTGGCAGGATGTGTATTATATCGCTACAATGTTCTGTAAAATCAAATGTTTATTTAACCAGACTACTGAATTAAATTCTTTTCTAGCTTTGCACGATAATATACTGAACCATAAACTAATAGGCTGGGTTCATGCAATAAGCTAAGCCACACACACACATATAAAATAAACCCAGGTTAACACTAGACCAGTTTAGCACATTGTGCAAGCTAATCTTTACCTGACTTGGTCAGGCGTGCTGTATGAATACAGCAATAGTAAGAATGTTAGCCCAGGGTGCTGCAACCAAGTAACTTCTAAGAGTCAAAGGTCTTGATAATGATAATGTCATACACAAATTTACACAGCAGGTCTGTCAGTGTCAAACTTTCATTGTAAAGTGTGTTATTTATATACATGGTTTCTTTTATGCATTTTGTCCATTCTTATCCAACAATGGGGAACTTGCTTCTGATCTTTTACTGGATTTGAGGGCTTCTGCAATGTATGAATTTTTTACAAAGCTTGAAACTGGAAATATGGGGTAATGGGTGAGATGTCAGGGAATTGGCCAGACCATTATATGAGATATTGAAACTTAATGTTAGTTAGAGGCTAGAAAAGATTGAGTCATTGTATGGGTTCAGACTTCAAACTATGTTGTGGTTTGCTTTTTGACAAAGTCACATTTCATTACTGTGATCTGTAAACCACAATGGACGAGTTCACACAACAAACTAAACCATATGGAAATAAACAGCATTTTGACTTAGCGCAATGTGTCCACAAAGCAACTGAGAAGCAGATGGAGCACAGAGGAGTGCAGAGGGAAAGGCAGATTGGCTGAAACAAATTTCAGAATATGGATGGATGAGTAGCTCTCTTGGCTTGTATGGCAGCCCATACGTCCATCCTTATGTCAACAGTAGGACTCTTTGGGGGAATATAGTGCTGCTCTATTACAGACATATCAACTGATCAAAGCCCTGAAGCTTCACTTCTACAACTTCATTGCTTGAGACTGTATTAATAGCTACACTAATTAATGAAAGGTTCCCAGTCTCTTTCAGGAAAAAGCTTATCAGACCCTTATTAGGACAATCCAGTCCTCTGGAGTCCCTGAAACTGAACGTCCAATCACACAAAAATTTATTTCCTTTCTGGCAATATTGGGCTTCCTGTTTCCAACTAGGCCGGAAATGACAGAAGAGCCTTTGCATTTTAGCACTTCTGCTTTGGGCAATTTCAAGTAACAAAAAGGTAAGAATAAGGGGGAAAGGGAAGTAAAGGACAAGGAAAAGACGGGTGGAATGTGAGGAAAGGATTCTTGATGTAAATTGTCTACTTCCACACTTTCATTCTTCAGCAGACACTCTGGATCTGAATGCACCAATTTTTCAAACTCTAAATTTGATTTGCTTGCCAGTGTGAAAACCAAGGCATGTTTCTTAGCCACCTAAATGCAAAACTGAAGTCCTACTAACTTGGGAATACATCGGATGGAATCACTTCCAGAACTCTGAG
The DNA here is from genome assembly GCF_035149785.1 of Candoia aspera. Taxonomy (NCBI): domain Eukaryota; kingdom Metazoa; phylum Chordata; class Lepidosauria; order Squamata; family Candoiidae; genus Candoia; species Candoia aspera. Next base: position 201,064,453 of record NC_086153.1, on the reverse strand, counting down.
GAGTGTGTAATTTGCAGCAGGTGGTTTGTTGCAGATTTCAGGGAAGAAAGCTGAAGACAAGATCCTGAATCAAACAAAAGGTAATTTGTCAGTGTCGGTTCTTTCCCCACAGGCTTCCTTGTTTTGTGCTCTTCTCGGATATATGGCAGCTTGGCTTTAGAACAAAGGTAAAGCTAGCACTAAAATGAAGAACTTGGGAATGGGAGAAGGAGCTTCTGGAAACTTTTTCAAAACCTGTACTTTAACAGCACAATTACAGAATACACAGTTGTATACACCTGAAGCAATCCATGCGTGCCAATTCCATTATCATGGTATCTTTTCCTTTAAAAGAAAAAAAATCCATTTGGTGGAGTAGATCCATTTTTCTGTGCCCCATCCCCTGAAGTCATTACTTAATTATATACAAGCAGAATTAAAAGAAAAAAATTAAAACACACATCACCCTAGCCTGGTGTTATGCACTGACACCAGCCAAGTTAACAATTCAAGGGTCAATATTTGCAAAAGTAAGGACAAAGCTTACAAGCTTTTGGATCCAGCTAGCAACAATGTGCACCTCAGGATAACTTTAAACAATTGCAATTAACAGGCTAAGACAAAGGATTAAAATTAAAAAATGAATCATGTGGTGCTTGCAGCTTGCTTGTAGAACAGCAGTAAGCCAGCTTAATCCATTTTAATTCAGAGAGGGGGGAAAAAACCCAACATCTCCTGGTGCAAATGAAATAGATTTGGGGAGGAGGGGGGTCGAGTTCAGCTCCTGAGAAAGTGCGATACACTCACCTGCGACAATTCTTTCCGGAATAATAAAGTAAGGGAAGTCTCTTAAGAACTCTGAGTGACTCCACAAGGTCCCGAGAGATCAGGTGTCAGAGTTGTCTATCAGATGCCTGAAAAGAAAAAAAGGAAGCATTACGCACCGCTATTGTGAGACAGTTGTCATTGACTGATCAGGCTTTTTAAGCAAGCTTTCACAGTCAATGAAACCACCTGAATAGATGAAAGCCAGACAGCTCCTGACAAACAAGAGACTGTGGAATATTCATTGTGCATCTGTGAGGGAAAGATTAATGTATTAGAAATTAAAATGGGACCAGAACGTATGATCTTGCTCTAACACTTGGCCAGACCTGTGTCACCCATTGCTAGTGCCTGAAGTCGACAGACAATCCTGCCAGGGTAACTGAGAATCATTAAGCGTCCTGCTATTGTGTGTGGTGAATAATAAAACTTTCCCCCATTCTTCGCCTGGAGCCGACAATGAATAATTCTGGAGCTATTTGCAATGTTAACAGCACCTATCTTGCCCATCCATTCCTTTACGATAAGGAAATATGCATTTCAACAGTCTGTACAGATACTGATTCACAGGCATTTCAAAGGACACCTGTCACTCAAGTGAAGGACCTGTCAGTCTCCAATGTGTGATGGTGCCAAGAATATGGCCAAAAAGATTATCTAGACTTTATTTCTTTCCCCCCGCCCACCTCCGATTATAACGTTGTTACATTTACCATAGACTGACAAGCGATTTACACTCACAGTTATTATGTATTTAAAGCTAAAGATTGGGGGGGGGGGCATGGAGAGGAGTTATTTTCTTAGCCTGCTCATTCCCAGGGGTTTACAAATACCAAACATACAATCGCAAATGTGGTCAAGTCCACAATGGATGTCATTAAGATCATTTAATCCATGGGTGAACACCAAAGGTGCCAGTGGCCAAGCTGTGTAATTTTGGGGGTCAGAACCCTAAAAGACTAAGGAGTCAGAAGAAGCAGTTCAAGAGGACAGCTCTGAAACTTCAGTGATAACATTAGCAAAGACAGACTTTCTTAATGGAGTGGGAGGATGAGATGCGCGAAAGAACTGCATCTATTATGGAATCCTCTTCGATACTCTTGTGCTTCAACCAGAAGTTAGGCAACTTGGTCCCTCCAGATTTTTGGAGCTACAGTATAACGATCATAAGCTGCAGCTATCGCAGCCAATGGTCAGTAATTCTGGGAGTTGTAGTGCAAAACCTTTGGAATATATATTTTCTTTTTTCAGCCCTTCGCCAATTTAAACATTCAGAAGAGCAGTGGATTTCACATGATTTTTTTTACTCGTAACATCACATCAAAGGAATATATATGTATGTATGTATGTATGTATGTATGTATGTATGTATGTATGTATATATATATATTTGTGTGTTAGAATGTATTTTGTTCATAAAAGAACTTAGGGAATCTTGTTTTCTAATTCAGAAAAATTATGGCTTTTCAATCAATCATCACTTTTCTTTTACTTTCAACTCTGTACGGTATCTTTCTCTTGTATTATATTACTCAGTTATTATTTCACTAATTTATTTCTTCTATGGTAAAGCCCAGTACAGGGCATATGGCATATTCCGGTGATCTCTCATCCAAGCACTGAATAGATACCCCCCTACTTCCCTTCATCAAATTTGCTGGTTTTCAGTCTGATGACCTCCAGATAATTTTAAAGCTGGCCTCCATAAACCTTGGTCTCCCTGCCATGCTGGCTAGGAATTACAGGTACTGAAGTCCAACACTTGCATGGAGATTCCAGGTAGGGAAGGCTGCAGTGTTACCATGTTCCAGATAAAGGGCAGTTAGTATATTTTGGCTTTGCCATCTAACATGCCCCCTTTGTTTTGGGGGGGGGGGAGATTATTGTTATTATAAATTGTCCTACGTTAAATATGTTGTCTGTAGTAGATGGCACCACCAAGCTGAGTTTGAAAATGAAGCAGGTTCAGTCCTGGTTAGTACCTGTAATGGCAAATCAAGTGGCTCTAGTTTCTGTGTTGTTGCCAATAAAACTATGGGAACATGTCCATACAGTCTTCAGTAGCCAAACTCAATTTGAGGTAGTTTTTATTGTCATCTTATTAAGCATGCTATTGGTAATAATCTGCAGTGGCAATGGTGTGACTATAATTCAAAGGTACTTCTGTTTCTTGGGGATTGATTAGCTTTCTAGTGCCAGGACATAAATAAATATTATTTGCACTTAACCAACTGTGATGTTGCCGGGTTAGAAGCCCTACTTTGGCATTATTAAAAGTGAATGGGAAGTACTACTTCTCCAACTCTTGCTACTACTACTTCATTACTATTTGATTACTACTATCCAGACTGTATTATAAAATCAGTAAAGTGCTGTACAGATTTAATAGCATAATGGTCCTTGTACAGTGAGTCTAGTAACTATATTACAAATGGCACAATTGCCTGCATAATCCTCTTTAGTCAATGGGGTTTCTATCTGTGAAAGTGTATATATAGGATCACAGGTTTAATCGTTAAACAAAAGAAAAAGGTGAGACAATGGCTAAAGAGAAATGAGGAAAAATTTCCCCAAATGGCAGCTACACAGCACGATTTCCTGAGGACCAGCAACTTAATTCTATACCTCATACTTCATAAATTGTGGGTTAATGAGATGAATCAGTGAGCAACTGTGTAGTAGCCATTTAAATTCAGGGTGAGAGCTTTGGTAAGGGAAGAAGCAAACAGCATAGCAATAACTACCTAATTAGTAGATTTTAAATCCTGTCTTAAAGTGAAAACGAATTGGTTAGACCAGCCTTTCTCAACCTTCTGATCTGGAGGAACCTTTGAAATATTTTCCAGGCCTCAGGGAACCCCTGCACATTCAGGCTCAAACATAGGCCACAAGTTACAAAATTATAATATTTATTTCATGGGTAAGCCTGTATGTATGCATTAAGAGTGTTCTTAAACTAAAAATAAAAATGAAACTTACCTCTTTAATGTGAAGTTGCCTGAATTTGAAATATTTTTTTAAATAAATCATAATCTCCCAGGGAAACCCTAATGACCTCTCACGGAACCGAGGGTTCCATGGAACTCTGGTTGAGAAACCCTGATCTAGACCCTCACAACCTATAGGCACTGGGACAGCTTACTGACAGCACTGCTTAGATGGCTCAGAGTTGAGATGTACAGCTGGGTAAGTGAGGACCACTCAGAAGCTTCATCTGGTCCAGAATGTGGTGACCCAAGCAGTTATGGGCATGCCTTGGTATGCCCATGTAATAAGTCTGCTTCAGCAGCTGGATTAGTTACCAGTAGGCTTCAGGATGCAGTTTAAAGAGCTGGTTATCACCTTCAAAGCCCTTCATGGTATGGGGTCAAACCACTTGAGGGACCATCTATCTCCCATACTGTATGCCCATTCTGTTTGATCTGACAAAGCTGGCATGCTCCTGTGTTTTGGAACAGCATTTTCCCTTAGATTTGTATGGCCCCTACCTTGGCTTATTTTTAAAAAGCCTTTAAAACTTGGTTTTTTCCCCCCAGGCCCTGGGCTAATTTGGGTGGAGGGATACTTCATAATGCTATTTCCTATGTGGGTTTTTTTTGTTTGTTTGTTCTCCCGTGGCACTAGCATTTCTTGTTAATTGTTGTTTTGATCTATTTTTAATGGTGTATACTGCCCAGAGTAATTTTTGAATTGGGTGGCTTTACAAGTAAAATAAATGATAAATAAAAAATGGCAAGAAGCCATACTGCAGTTTTCAGGCAATTGCAGTTGAAACGGTTCAAGAAGTTGTGAAAGAGGCATCTGGGGCCACACGTTGCTCATCCCTGTTCTAATACATACCATATAGTTAATCATAAATTGAGTCCTACTGACTTGTTCAATGTATGTAGCTTCTACAATATATATGGAAAAAGTGGTCTCATTCCATCCTCAGCAATTTACAAGGAACTAACACAGTTTCCTTGACAGTATGTCAGCACAGACATCTTCCTGGGGAAAGACAATATATGAATCCATGACTGTACAGGATTTCTGATGACAAGAAGCCATTATGGAAACAATGGGTTAAATGTAGGTTTTCCCAGCGCAGAGGTCTTCACCAATACAGAGAGAGCCATTGAAGGCAGTGATATCATTGGCAAGGTGAGCAACGTATTTTCATTCTCCCATCATCCAACCTAGAATAACTTGCAGTCTGTGTGAGATGTGCCCTCAAATCCTTCACTCCCTGAGCTCCTACAGTATAAAGCCAAGGAGCTATCCATGGGATGCAATAGGTAGATCACATGAGAGCTCATGGTTCACCACACCAGTCTGAGCCACATTAGGAATCAGGTACATTGATGTTTCCCATCTCAGGCAAGCCTTTCAATTAGGGCACTAATATCCAGCATGTGAAAATACTGTAAATCACATGGTGTAACTGTGTTGTGCAGAAGCAAGTTGCATGTTTTTGACTTATATCCATCCCAGGTGTGGTGAACCACAGAGATGAGAAACTACTGTATGTGGTAACAGTTACAGAGACATGTTTTAAGCCTGGGAAATGAATAAAACATTAGAAAAAATTCAATCTGACTTTGCTTTAGCTCCCTAGGATACAGAGGAAGGGAAGGGAAAACACAGTCAGGCTTTCAAGATTCTGTTGCTATAGTCTATATGAACAGAGTTCCAGCCTTCTTGTGGAATCCTTTTCCTGCCTTGGTCAAACTCAAAGGGCTGACATCGGTGTGGCCACTGGCAGAACTAAACTGATTTTAGTTAGGTAAGAATTTAGTGCTCTTTCTTATTATTCTAAGGTAGCTTTCCACAGTCCAGTATCTGTCTGGACTGCAATTCCTATCTTCCCCAGCCAGTAGCAATAAATGTAGATAGACTTTGGTGAAGTTATTGCAAAAGAATAACAGTTTGCAATCCACACATTGTATTGATTTCAATCCCATTCTTCTGGGAGACCTCCACAGAAGGGAAATGAAAGTGAAAAATACGTGGATTCTCTGCCAACATCAGTGAGATGTAAGATTTTGTTAAAGTAAATAATATATGGTACTATCCCTAAGAAATGTTATATCAAAATATATTTGCTATTTTAAATATCTCCAGAAAAATTAAATACGTTGCTGTAGAGTCTGGAAGAAGTGAATGGATTCTCTAGTCACCTGCTACAAAATCATGGTGGCCTCCAAAATTTTACAAAGGACTTGTGCTTCTAGATATATCTTCGTTCTTGAAAGTGAACAAATCTCTACCATGCGCTAATTAACTTTTTCAAATCTTGGACTCTTCCTATATTCCAAGTGGCTATTATCTTTATCTTTTTGATCTCTCCAGTGCCACCTTTCATAACAACATATACACTATTGCAATTTTTGAAAACAGCAAGAGTCTTTGGCAGCCGATTTATTCATCAGAGAGCATATTGGGAAAATGATCCCTTTTAAAATCTTGGAACACTGAAGTTTAATAGAATATTAAAGCAAGCCAGGATCCCACTAAATTATGACATAAAAATTAGCTTTTTTTTCCCTAAAAGAGAAAAAGTGAGGCAATTAAAAATGTGGGGCCTGGGGTTTGAAATTTTTTAAATAATTCTTTCAGTTTAAAATGAATTTTGTAGAAAAATGTTTTATACTTAGGGAAATAGTTTTTGACATTTTGGGGAGGAGAAGAAGAACAATGGACCGTTTACAGGTCTACACAGTAGATTAATGAGTCTAATTGAGTCTGTAGGGAAATGTTTCAGTTTAACTACTGGAACTAATTTATACATTCACTACATCGTAATAAGTCAATTTAAGTTTCTGGAAATAAAACTGGATATCCTGGGTATAGATTTGAACTATAAATTTCTGCAAGAAAGGAGTCTGTGTTCATTATACATTGTAAAATTACCATATGGACCTGTCAACACTTCTTAGCACAGCTTTGTAATAATGTCATTCAGTTTAACATTGTAATGTGCCGACTGAATTAATGCATATGACAAAATGAAGGCTTCCCAAGCACTAGTTTTAAAGGAAGTTTGGAACTTTATATTAAGATTATGTTGAAGGAAGTCTGTGTTTATAAAACCAATGTCCACTCTTCATGCATGGTTTGTGGAAAGGAGAGTAGAGTTTGTTTCCCTTTCTTGTCCACTTAAGAAATAACTATTTTTGTTTTAGGATAACTGCAGAAAGCATCTATCCAAGTGGCCTGTAGTGTATCCAGGCCAGATCATTCAAAAAGATATTCAAATGCTGTGACATGTCTATACCGATAAAGATCAAAATCGTGTAAGCCATGGTACTCCCTGTGACATTCTATGGAAGCGAAAACTGGACTTTGAAGAAGCAGGATAGGAAAAGTGTTGACATTTTTAAACTTTGGTGTTGGAGAAGACTCCTGAGAATACCATGGATGGTCAAGAAAACAAGCAAATGGATCATCAAGCAAATTGACCCAGAGTTCTCACTCAAGGCACAAATGACCAGGCTCAAATTATCCTACTTCAGACACATTATACAAAGACCCAGCTGTCTGGAGAAGGCTCTAATGCTTGGAAAGCTGGAAGGAAAGAGAAGAGAATGCCCAGAAGCAAGGTGGATAGACTCAGTTACAGTGGTGATGAGTGCATTGTTGGAAGACCTGAAAGACCAGGTTAGGGACAGATCATCATGGAGAAAATCTGTCTTTGTGGTCACTAGGAATTGACAACAACTTGATGGCACATAATCAATCAATCAATCAATGCATCAATGAGACACTATTTTCATGTAGCTAAACTGATATCTTGCCTGGGAAATAATCTATGAATACTAATATTTCAAGTACTATATTTTAAAATGGAATAATATAGGTGATTCTAACAGAATCTCAGTCTTTTACTGCATTTTAAATGCAATTTTTATACTGGAAATTACACCCTGTGCACCTAAGATTTGTATTCTAGGTATAAAAATAAAACAGTACTTAATACCCTTGCCATCAAATGCCCTCTTAATTTAGGTAATCTTCATAAAACCTCTGATAGAAAGATGGGAGTCAGTTACATTTCCCTACAGATAAAATTCCAAAGGCAAGCTGTTATGACCGAAAAGATCTGTCCCTGGATCTGTGAAAATGAAACTCCAGACAAGTTCTTATCTAAGGATCTTGGAGCAAAAGGAAAGATATGTTGTTCCAACCGTTCAATGGATTTTGTAACCCTCTTTCAAGACTGCAGTTTTCCTGAAGCAGCTGACAATGTAAGTCAGGCATTTTTGTGTCACTGTAACTCCATCCAATCGTAAGTCAATGGGGGACTCCTGAACCTCTCCCCATCCACCAAAGAGTGTTTAAAGCCCCTCCTTCAGGTAGAACCATAGAGGGGTCTATGGTTTCACCCTATTGTACAACAGACAAAAGCTCTGCTGCCTAGAATCAGGACACTATCATTTCACACTGGCTGAGTTCACACTTTGCATTAAGCCATAAAAACATAGTTTACAAACAACCATGTTATGATTTGTCATGTCATGACAAACCCAAACCAAAGAAACCATGTTATGCCTTGGTGGGATGCATGAACTAGCAAGAACATTGGGCTGAGTATGCCTTTTCCTAATCCAGCATGGTCAGAATGAAAGTTAAGTTCCATTTCATTTATGTGGATTTAGAATTAAACATGATTAAGATGATTACTCTCCAGCTTTACATGGCAGAATTTTTTTTCCTTCTGCCACACAGACTGTACAAGGATTTTGTACCAGTAGCTCCAGATATTTCCAGCCTCAATTCACATGGGGGCTGAGGCTATCTTTGTCCTCTGCTCAGCGGCTCGGTTGAAATTGCACTGAAGCTGCTAATCCAGGAGATTCAGCTTCACATTGGTGGAAACTCCCACCTGCCACTGATCCTCCTAGTTCCTCTCAACTACAGATATGCCCTCCATTCACTAACAGCAGTTGGCAGACACCCACATCTCTCCTTCAGCTATGTTGCTTGCAAGATAGGGGCGGAGGAACGACTACACTCATTTTGGTGGTCCTCCCCTTTGCTATGACTGTTCTGTTCCTGTCATAGCAGTAGTTTGTCATGAAGGTCCAGAGCCTTGGTCCAGGGTGGCTCGATTAATAAATGCAGCAATTGCCAGAGATTGCCAACAGCCATGTCTCTGTGAACTGGGCTCCCCTAATTTGGGGTCTCCCCCTCCCCCCATCTTTTGGGACATATTGGCTGGGAATGATGGGAAATACTCTTCCAACCCATCTAGAGTGCCAGGTTGAGGGAGGCTGCTTCAGTCTGCCTCTTTTCTTTATCCTACAGGTGCTGCATTGCCAAGCTGGCCATTAAAGTGAGCTACGTTAGGAAGTGGCCTGTGGTCTGGCATAAAAGGCTGTTGAATGAAAACAAATGGGAAATTCCCCCTGGGTGTCCTTCTGCTCTATCTTCTGAGCTTTCCTGAATTATGGCCAAGAGTAACTAGGCCAACATCATTCCATTCTCCTCTTGTGGCCAAGAAAAAGCCCCCTGAAGTCGACAGATGGATTCCTAGTCATTCAGTAGGCTTGGATCCCTTTATGAGCATTTTCTATTATATGAAAGCACTATTGTACAATATTTGACATTTCCTTTCATTATTTGCCCTCAACGTTGATTTTAGGATTCTGGCTGTAACTCACATTGCGGTCAATTATCCTGCAGGAGGATCTTCTACAGGAGGGTGGTAAGATTTTATATCTTGGGAAAACATGCCAATGTGCTTTGTGTTGACACAAAACTATAATAATATTAAGTGTTCATTGTATGAAACTCATTAAATACACAGTTAAGGATTAAACGTCTCATGAAACAGTGCATTTTCATGGGATGTGTGAAGCTGCATAAAAATTGTCTCTAGAAGCTTATGGAAAAAGCAATCTAATACGTTTTTCCACAAATATTGTGTCTATGATGCTACACTTAAACTACGTTCTCCAGCATTGCTCCAATTGCCTCATAGGAAATCGATTTTGTGGGAGATGAGTTTCAGGTAATAATGCACAAGTCTTTTGCAATCAGGGACAATGTCTCCAGAAGGAGAAGGAATCTCCTGGAGTGGGAACTGGAAAGAGGGATGGAAAAACACCTCAACAACAGTGGTGCTCCATTGTCAGAAACTTGAGATGTACAGTACTTATGGAACATGACAGAACGATTTATGACATGCAAGGCCAGGCAAAATCCACCCCTTTTGTATTGTGCCTTCTCTGATATTTTTCACTCCTCCCCATCATGTAGTTATGTCTTGGTTTATATCTCCCTGCCCCATTTATGAACCATGCAATAAAAAAATAGGACAGATTAAAATCAAAACCATCATCAAGAAAGTAGCATGCAAAGGTATCAAAACAAAGCATTTATCGGAACATTTATCGGAACAGAGAGAGTAACCTCATTTTAATAATGAGCTGATTTGCGATAAAGTAGGCAAGGCCCTCCACAGGTGAAAAGAAACTCCCCTGGCAGGAGAGCCACATTTACTTTCAAGGCCTCAGTTGCTCCTGCATAGAACTCTCTTGGTAGCAATCCCCTGCCAGGACAGTGCCCATAAGTAGCAGACTGCAAAATGAGGGAAAAGCAGCTTTGCAGCTCCAAACTCAAGGCCACTGCATTCCTCCAATCAGCTTAGTTAACTTAGGTGTCCATGGGGGATTCTAAAAAGAGAAAGAAAAAGCCAACATGCTAAAAATCCCAGTTTTGCCACTGTAAGACAGCAGTAATGAAAAATCTTGTGCTTTTCCTCAATTCCCTCTTCCCTCCCCCAAGATTGCTTTTAACCCATTATATAATAATGATCAATTACTACAAGCCCTCTTTAGGCTTTCAAACCTGGCAAGGGCCAGGGGACAAACAATATGGCTCTGATCCTCTCCATCCAGCCTGTTGGAGATGTTATAAGATAAGATTTAGTCACCCTTTCCTAAATGGGGTTACAATCCTCCATGGGACTGGGAACTCTGATGACACGATTCTCATCCTTGCAGTGGGTTGGTAGTTAGGGCTCCCATAACTGGGCTGCAGAAACCCAGAGAACCACCAGGTGGAAGCAAAGAGCTAGAGCTTTTGGTATCTCTGCTATCATCTCATTGGTTGTGCAGACTTTTGCAACCCAGGTTTAGGAGTCCTAGTTTTACTCTCATTCTGCCAAACACAGTTATGCAGACTTGGGGAAAAATGGATTTGGGGGAGAATATCTAAATGAAATGCAGACTGCCAAATGAAAGGTATGGTTTCAACTAAGCTAAAACCACAATGTTAGCAGTGCATTGATTTAAAAAAATTAAAAAACGGGAGAAAACAGAAGTACAAGAAAAATACAAAGTACAAAAAAAATCAGCAAGAGTGGTACCAGGTAGCTGCTTCTGAGAAGACTGTTCACAAATGTGAGGTTGCTGCTGAAGAGCCCTTTCTTTCTGCTATTGATATTTTAGGATCATTTGGAAATGGATGATTTCAGGGCCTAGGTAGACATGCAAAAAGATAAGAGTTGGGCCAAACTTCAGAAGGTTGCTTCATTCAGGTGAAGGTACATGCAAAGTATGGAATAAAGCTTCTTCTTGAAGCAAGACACCCACCCCTTGCTTCTCTGGGTTGTTTTGGTTAGCACCATTCCAGGCTCTTCATTTCAGCAGTTGCAGTAGCTGAGCAGCACAATGCAGAGAAGCAACTTCTGACTCTTCCAATCAGCCACTGGAAATGCTGGAAGAGCCTTGAAGCTCTGAAGCCCTTCACTGAGGGGAATTGCAAGAAGAATCTCATTGCCTCCATATACAAAGAAGTTTGTTGAAATGAAAAGGCAGTCCAGTGGTATAAGCCTGGCGTAAGTCCTCTGGTGTATGTATGCCTCCTACAGAAGCCATGAGCAATGAGGAGCAAAGCAGATTTTATAACTGTATTAGATTTGTTTGCAGGCACTACATTATAGGAATAGGCAAAGCCTAGCACCTAGCTAACTACATCCTACCAGGAGGAGAGGCAAAGACATATGCTCTGTGCCTGTGTGCCTGGGAAGAAAGGCAGAAGGAAGTGACCTTAGATTAGCAATCTCTTGGACAAAGAGCTGGCAGAGTGACAGACAGAGAGAAGACACGGAATAAATCCTTCTCTCTATCTGCACCCTACTGTCAATAGATCATAAGGCACTGAAGAGCCAATGCCATTGGATTCACACCTCCAACCATCAGCTGGGTTTAGAAACAGGGTGAATGCCAGGAAAATGCCAATTTACTGGAGTAATATGTTAATAATGCCTAGTTTCAGTTAGGTCCCTTCAAGCCATATTCTATACCAAACTTGCCACTGCTGCAAGATGTGCTGGTAGAGGAATTATGGGGGTCGCTTCAGTGCATCTGGAAAGGTAGTTCTACACCAACAAGTTTTCTAAATCATTCCAGCTAGGCATCCAAAACAAGAGCTTTATTCTATTTGCAGAGCGCAAGCATACTGGACTGTTGGCAATAACTTGCTAGATAATGGTGCTAAGACAGCAGAAAAAGGGCTGTAATGATTGCCCCAGCCCCAAATACTCAGACTCACAAGAGGATGCTAAATGAAATCTGATTTATTAGAGTACTAAAAGCAATTACAGAGAAAGCTGAGAATGAGCAAAAGCGCGCCAAATACAAACTTAAACCCTTGCTTCAAACGTATCCCGCCTCCCTCATAACAGCCCCGCCCGGCACAGGTGCTAGCAATCGTCAGAGTTGCTAGCCTGGGAAAGTAACCTTGAGCGCAGTAGATAACACAAACACATTCCAAAGCAAAGCCAAAATATAATCGTTCCCATCCTCCCTAGACAAATGCAACACGCATCCAATTAATGACATGCGAAACGTTACGATGCATCGAATACATTGAAACGGCGCACATGACATACCACCCTCCAAAAATACCCCTAGGGACCTGGTTTCGAGGGATAAGCGGAGTGGAAACGGGCCACTAAAACCGGGGAAGCCACATCTGATGCAGCGACCCACTCAGGATGAGGGAAATGCTTCCAACGAACTAAATATTGCAAAGTATTGCGAAGGCGTCTAGAGTCCAAAATTTCTTTAACTTCAAAGTGTTGCTGACCATCAATCATGATGGGGGTGGGAGGTGGAGGTTGCCGATGCCAACGATCAGAAGGAATAGTCGGTTTGAGTAAGCTGCAATGAAAAACAGGGTGTAAGCGTTTCAGGTTATGAGGCAAATCAAGTTTAAAAGTCACAGGGTTGATCTGAGCTACAATTGGGAAAGGACCCACAAACTTAGGTGCGAGTTTCTTGGAAGGTTGTGATGACTTGATAAACTTGGTAGAAAGGTATACTGAGTCCCCAACCTGGAATGCAGGTTGGGGGGCCCGCTTCCGATCAGCATACAATTTATAATCCGCTTGAGCATCAGCCAATGCATTTTGAATCATTGGCCAAGAGTCAGCCAGTTGTGTTGACCAATCATCTGTAGTGACCGCACCTGCAGGAGGTTGTGGGAGATCAGTGATAGGAACAAAGTCTTTACCCAGAGCCACCCGAAACGGGGTCTGTCCAGTGCTTTGATGCACGGCATTGTTGTAAGCTACTTCAGCAAACGGTAGAAGGTCTACCCAATTGTCCTGCTGATAATTCACAAAAGCGCGCAGGTACTGCTCTAGAGTGGAGTTAACCGCCTCAGTGGCCCCGTCCGTTTGAGGATGCCAAGCCGTGGAGAGGGCTTGCTTCGTGCCTAACAGCTTGAGAAACGCCCGCCAAAACTGAGAGGTAAATTGTGTACCTCTGTCTGAAATCAAGCGGGAGGGACATCCGTGTAGCCTGTACACGTGTACAAGGAATAGGCGGGCTAATTGACGCGCTGACGGAATGGACACGCAGGGAATAAAGTGGGCTTGTTTGGAGAAATAATCTTTGACCACCCAAATGACCGTTTTGCGTTGACTGGGTGGTAGCTCTACAATAAAATCCATGGAGATTTCTTCCCAAGGGGAAGAGGGGGCTGCTACCGGCTGCAACAGCCCCTGGGGCTTGCCCACCTTGCGTTTGGACATTGCACAAACAGAGCAGGAAGCAATGTAGTCTTTGACATCTTTACGTAATGTGGGCCACCAGAATTGCCTCCGAACGAGGTGCAAGGTTTTTACAAAACCGAAGTGACCCGCGAGTTTGTCATCGTGTGAACGTGTTAACACGTCTTTTCGGAGGCTTTCAGGAACGTAGAGGCGGTCGGACTTCCAAGCGAAGCCTCTGTCAAAAGTAACATTGTCTTTATTCGCCAGCAACCAAGTATCCGTTTTTAATTCTTTTAAAAACTTTTGTTGCAATTGGGAGGGAATTGACAAAGAGCTTGGCTGAGCAGCGCTTGTGGTGGGCGGTTGTTGCGCGCGCGTTTGGCTACGCGTCACAGCTTGCATGCCCAATTGGGGCGCCGACCATAGGGTGCTCACCACATCTGGCGCCGCCCCAGAGTCTTGAGGTTGCCTTGACAAGGCATCAGCCAAGAAGTTCTTTTTCCCTGGAATAAATTTGAACTGAAAATTGAATCGATTGAAAAATTGAGCCCAACGAACCTGTTTAGGGCTCAGTTTTCGAGGGGTACTAAGTGCCTCCAAGTTTTTATGATCAGTCCATACCTCAAAGGGGTGATTAGCCCCTTCCAGCAGATGCCGCCAAGCCTCTAATGCAGCTTTCACTGCAAATGCCTCCTTTTCCCAAACATGCCAACGCCTCTCAGTTTCGGAGAACTTGCGGGATAAATACGCACAGGGCTTGAGGCATCCTGCCTCGTCTTTTTGCATCAACAATGCGCCAATAGAATAATCGGAGGCATCAGCCTGTACAACAAAGGGCTTTGAAGGATCAGGGTGTTGTAAAATGGGCTCTTTGACGAAAGCTGCTTTCAGCCGCTCAAACGCCGTCTGACAAGCAGGCGTCCACCTCAACAACGCTCCTGGATTCTTGACTCGCCTAGTATCTCCCACCCCTTTCGTTCGAAGCAGGTCCGTTAGGGGCAAGGCAATCTCAGCGAACCCCCTTATGAATAATCTGTAATAGTTGCTGAACCCCAAGAAACTTTGAAGTTGCCTGCGGGTACGGGGACTCTCCCAGTCCATGATAGCCTGTACCTTGGCAGGGTCCATTTCTATACCTTTATCAGAAATCCTATACCCCAAGTAGTCAATTTGGGTCTGATGGAAGGCACATTTGGATAGCTTTGCATACAATTCAGCAGATCTGAGTTTACACAAGACTTTCTTTACCAGAGCTACATGCTCTTTCATGGTTTCCGTATAAATCAATACATCATCCAAATACACCAGTACACCTTTAAACAGATGTTCATGCAAAACTTCATTGATTAATTGCATAAATACCCCAGGGGCCCCAGCCAACCCAAACGGCAACACCTTATATTGGAAGGCTCCCAACGGGCAATTGAATGCAGTTTTCCACTCATCACCCTCCTTGATTCGTACACGATAGTAGGCTTCTCTTAAATCCAGTTTAGAGAAAATCTTGCCTTTGGCCAGATGTGACAACATGTCCTTTATCAATGGCAAGGGATATTTGTTGGAAATTGAGACGGCATTTAATCCGCGGAAGTCCGTACAAAGTCTCAATGTCCCATCCTTTTTTGGGCGGAAAAGAACCGGCGCCCCCACGGGTGAATTCGCCGGCTCAATGAATCCGCGCGCCAAATTTTTGTCCACAAATTCCCTCAACAAAGTCAGTTCCTTTTGCGTCATGGAATAAATTTTTGGTTTAGGCAATTGAGTGTTGGGCAGCAGTTCTATGGCACAGTCCGTCTTTCGATGGGGGGGCAACTGGTCAGCTTCCTTTTCACCGAATACATCAGCAAACATCCTGTACTCGGTCGGCAAGCCCTCCAGAGGAGAGGCCGGGTAAGGCGGAGTCGCAGCTGCCGCAACCCCCACCATCTCCTCTGGGGCACCCTTCCCCTCTGCCGCTTGATAAAACCCATCCCTAAATGTGATGGTCCGGTAGACCCAGTTTATTTGGGGGTTTTGCTGCACCAACCATGGTACCCCCAACACCACCAATGGGCCCCCTATGGGAGCCACGACAAAAGACAACCCTTCCTGGTGACTGCCCAGTTGCAAGGCTACCCGCCCTGTAAAGTGGGTGACCGGTTTGCCCCCTGCCATGGACCCATCCAATTGAGTAAATGCGATGGGTCTTTGTAGGGGAAAAGTGGGGAGCTCCAAAGCCGCCACCACGTCGGGGTGCATCAGACACCGGGAACACCCCGAATCAATCATGGCCCATACTTCCACCGTCTTGACTTGTGAACCCAATTTCAATTTCACCATGAGTATGCGGTAAGTGCCACTCACCGCTGGAGGCTCGCGCCCGTCTTCTACCACCTGCCCAGCGGCGCCCTTTAGAGCAGGTGGCTGGCGTTTCCCGCCGGTTGCGGGATTTCGGTCTCCCCTTCAATTTCGTAGAACATCACATCGTCTCCCTCGGTCTCAGCCACCGCAGCTTTCTGTTTCCTCGGCAACACAGGGGACTTCGCCGGCGGTTTTCCGGGCCGTTCCTCCACCTTTGCCTTCGGGCATGCTGCCACTCTATGCCCCTCCTTACCGCATCTCAGGCACAATCCTTTGGCATACCGATTCTCACGCTCCTCGTCCCAGGGTCGCTGTCCCGGTTTTCCCCCGGTGGTCGATGTGCGGCTGGGCTTCATCTCCCGCCCCGACTTGACGGTCTTCCGCTGGGCAAAGACCTCTTGGGCATGTTCAGCCCTTCCTGCTAGCAGGATCCACTCATACAGCGTGTATGGGTCGTCCCTCCCCAGGGACCAGCGCAGCACCTCGGTATTCAAGCCATCTTTGAAGAGCTCGATAATGGTTGCTTGGGACCAGTCATCCACCTTCCCAGCTAGCGCTTTAAACTCCAAAGCATAATCGGCCACTGATCGGAACCCCTGCTTGAGTTCCTTCAGGGCTCGCTTTGCTCTCTCCTTTGCTAAGGGGTCCTCGAAGTGTTGCTTCAACGCCCAGAGGAACTCCTCGAGATTTTCCAGTTCAGGCGCTTCCGACTGGCACATCTGGACATACCAGTCTGCCGCCCTCCCCTTCAGTTTGGTGGCAATGGTGATGATTCTTGCCTTCTCCGATTGGAAAACCCCCCCCATTCTTCCATATAAGCTTTCGCATTAGTCAGGAAGAACGAGAGTTTGGTCGGGTCCCCATCAAACTTGACAGGGAAGTCTCGCATACCGCCTCCCGCCGGGCTGCGCCCCACCACCGGGGCTGCAGCGGCTGGTGCTTCCCTGACTCGGAGCGGCACGGGGCCCCGGGGCGATCGCCCGGGCGCTGCTGCGATTTCCATCTGGACCGACTGGTCCCCTTCGCGCCTCCGCACCACCCGTCGCCGTTCCGGGGTCAGCCCCTGGGAGGAAGGGGTTGAATGCCTCTGGCTGGATTCTTCCCGGAGCTCTCGCATCGAGGTTACATCCAAGCTCAGCTGTTTCAGAATAGCCTCCAACGAATCCATTTTCGACTCCAGCACTCTGATTCGATCCGGAGTGGGTGAGCCCTCCGTTGGCTGCACCTGCACCACGTTGGGGGATAAAGGGTATCTCTGCCTCCAGGATGGGCCCCCCGCTGCTGTGGCATCTCCTCGGGTCTCATCCCAGGTGAGCAGCTCACCCGGAGAATTCACGGTGGTCTCCGGGGCCGTTTTCAGCCCCCCGGCTTCGCTCTCCGACCCGGAGCTCGCCTCCTCTCTGATGGCGGACAGCTCCCCTCCTTGGGACGGTCGGCCGGACGGCCTCACGGTCGAGTCCGGTTCCCCTTCCTCCATCATCACGATTTCGGGCTCGGTCATCGCGGGCTCTCTCCCTCACAAGTTAGACGCTTGTCTTCCTTGGACAGGGGCCAGCGGAGTTAGGAACTGAGATTCTCAGCTTTATGTAATGATTGCCCCAGCCCCAAATACTCAGACTCACAAGAGGATGCTAAATGAAATCTGATTTATTAGAGTACTAAAAGCAATTACAGAGAAAGCTGAGAATGAGCAAAAGCGCGCCAAATACAAACTTAAACCCTTGCTTCAAACGTATCCCGCCTCCCTCATAACAGCCCCGCCCGGCACAGGTGCTAGCAATCGTCAGAGTTGCTAGCCTGGGAAAGTAACCTTGAGCGCAGTAGATAACACAAACACATTCCAAAGCAAAGCCAAAATATAATCGTTCCCATCCTCCCTAGACAAATGCAACACGCATCCAATTAATGACATGCGAAACGTTACGATGCATCGAATACATTGAAACGGCGCACATGACAAGGGCATTGGTAATATCAATGCCACACAGGAGCCAACCTTACTGTAACTTTTTTTTTTGTAAAAAACTTTATTATTTTCAAGATATAGTTAAGATACACACAAAAGAGAATATAGAGCAGATAGAAAACAGAACTAAAGAAAAAGAGCAAACTATAAAAGTGTCAGTAGAGAAAAAAACAGAAAAGGAAAGTGACTTCTGACTTTCTCTGATACAGACATAGATGAATTTACAAATCTAATCTCTTACAATTAATTAAACTATCTTAATATTATTTCTGTTAAAGCAAACCATTTAATCTCTAAAACCCAAAATCAAAACATCATTTTTTCCATTACAAGCAAGTCGTCCAAAAGTGGTTGCCAAGTTGATATAAATGCAGAAACAGAATGATCTCTTACTAAAGCTGTTAACTTCGCCGTTTGAGCCAAGTCCATTAGTTTCACAATCCAGTCTTCAACCGTAGGTATTTGTGGATCTTTCCATCATTGTGCATATAACAATCTTGCAGCCGTGATCAAGTATAACAACAACACTCCATGAGAGCCAGTTTGGCCTGGTGGTTAAGGTGCTGGGCTAGAAACCAGGAGTCTGTGAGTTCTAGTCCCGCCTTAGGCATGAGAGCCGACTGGGTGACCTTGGGCCAGTCCCTCTCTCTCAGCCCAACTTTGTGCAATGTAGACTAGCCTCCTCGTGGTGCACCCCAGGCAACGTGACTTGTCACGACTAAATAGTCTACACATCTGGCTGCTGGACCTCACAAGCATTTCCCAGCAAGAAGAAAGCAGCATGAACACCAAACTGCTATGCCATACGATTAAAAAAACAACAACACTCCATGTTGTTTCTCTAATTCCTTTTCCATCAATCCCAAAAGAAAAAGTTCTGGTTTTCTTTGTATATTTATTTTGAAAATATTTTGAATTATAATACATGTTTGATCCCAGAACTTTTTAGCCTTCTCACAAGTCCACCAAAGATGGTAAAAGGTTCCTTCACCCTGTAAACATTTCCAACAGACATTAGTTACACCATTATACATTTAACCTTACTGTAAATTTTGATGTTGGTGGTGAAAATGCATGAAAAATGCTTTCTGTTCCCAGTGAAGTCCTTCCACGTTGCTTGAGAGCACTCATCCCTTCCAGATATGGTGAATAATTCAGAAAGTGCTGATAGCCACATCTCCCCAATCACAGCCATGCTGTCTTGATCATTCTGATTCACCTTTATGCAAATGACCACATAAAAATGCAGTTTGAATGCTCCCAGCACAGAAGCCGGGTGGAAAGATTCTTCTTTTGGACTTTCTCTTTGTTACCTCAGAAAATTATGGGAATATGTGCTGAATTCTTACGAAAGTGCTTTCCTTATGGATCTTGGAGCTATTACGACTGAGGTATGCACACTTGCAGAAAATTAGGAAGCCGGTAGCACCTTTTCCAACCAACAATTATTAAATCCTACACCAGTCTAGCCACTCTATGCATCTTGTGGTGTTAGCTGCCGCTCGCAAAAGTGTATGCCTTTTAATAGCATTTGTCGGTTGGAAAAGATGCTATCAGATTCCTAAATTTTTGCCACCATAGGCTAACCCTTCCAGAGGGAATGGAGGCATGAGGTCTTGCTTGGGGCTTCCAAATCTGGAGGAATCCAGATACCACTAGAGGGAAAGAATTAGACTTTTCTGTAGCTCTTTACTTCCATCCAGCGCAGATCAGGTCTGGTAGACCTAGTTATGCTGCGAGTGTTGATTCTGGAATTCACCACAGACAGCCCTACCCTCACAATACTGACTGACTGTAATCTGTTAAAAGTTAATGGAACAAGCAACTCCACTTAGTAAAACTATGCAAGACACTTAAATATAGCTTTAAAGAAAACAGACACAATTAAGGATGCAACCCTATCATCTCTGATATGTCCGTGGGCATAAGGTATTACAGGCCCTCTTTTCTCCCTCTGTGGGTTAAGAGGGAAATCAGTCTTTAGTAGGGGTGAAACCTGTGAGCCTCCAGATGGTGCTGAAATTTAATTTTTAATAGCTCCAGTAAACACGATTAGCGTTCAGGGATGCCAGCAAATATATTGCAGCAACATCTAGGGAGCCATGGTTTGACCATTCCTGGTTGACAGAGAAGAAGACCTTCCATGGAGACCTGCTGTCCAACTCAGTTCTCTCTCTCCTCTGACAAAAGGGAGATGGCTAAATGTGTTGGAGTGGAGCAGAAGGGCCTTTGGATGAAGAACAGGGTGGAGTGGGGAACAACTATAATAACCCTGGCATAACTAGCTTCCCTCACTGAAAAAATGGTGCAAGACTGAACAGCATTTCGTTCTGTTGTACATAGGGTCGCCATGAGTCATAAACGGCTCGATGGCAACTAACCACCACCACCAGATCTGGGCTACAACAATCTGACAGCCACCACAAGATGGCAGCAAAGAGTTAAAGATCTCTTTGCTGCCATCTAGCACTGCTCACCCAGATCCAGCAGACCCAATTAAACAAATCAGCAACTGTGATGCAATTGATAAGAAGGCCAGACAAGCCCTGCAATGAATGAAGAGTATGTTCCCAGATCATTTTGAATGGAACAAGGCAGGATAAACTCACAGCCAATCCGGCTGCTCTGGACAGCCAGGCAGCCACCTGCTGTAGGCATAGACCCAATATCATTTGCTGCAATTTGGTAGTAATACGGTAGTAGCAGCCTTTCTCCAGCAAAAATAAATCCTGCAAGGGTTCTGGCATGCCAAATGCTGGCACAGGGCCTGGGCTACTCACATGGCCAGGATAATTTAGCCAGTTCCCATCCTCCCTCCCTGTTATTGCCTTCGCCTCACTAACAGCCAGTTCTCCCATTGTCTTGGATTTCCTTTTTGCAGGTTGAAGGCATAAGGAAAGGTCACATCTGTAACACCCCTCCTTCTTCAAAACACCTTCTGAGAAATCCGAATTTCTAAATATTGTTCAGGAAAGTTCTGGGTATGGACAAAACCAAGTTGAATTGAAACCTCAGTTTCTCCTACTAGGAATATTTCCAGAATAAATTTTAAAAAATCACTATTTATGCTGACGGCTGCAAGGACAAATTTGGAAAAATTGGAAAAGAGACCCTTTGCTGACAATATCAGACTACGGAACCAAATTTGGGGAATATGCAGCAGTGGCAGAATTAAGAGCATATATTCAGAACAGAAGTTTGACCAAATTCAAACAAGAATGGCTGCCCTATATATCCTATGTCACACAACAAAGCAAACTCAGACCCTTTTTTGTCTGAGTAAATTTTAAAGAGGAAAATAATTGATATAAAGACTGTAATTAGAAACAATTTCCATGTTTATAAACACTTTTTTATAGTGTTTTATTGTATTATTATAAAACGCAAGTAGTGCATTATATTATTTGGGTACAGCGGTATTTATACAATGTTGATGGGAGATTATTAATACTCTGATGATTTAGATCACTTAAACCTTTAAAGATAAAGAAAAAAGTTTATGTCAATGTTAACTATGATTTCTAAAATATTAAATTACACCAAAGTGTAATTTTTAATATGTCAGAAGGGGGAAAAGTAAGAAATAACCGGGGAGTAATCAGATTAAATGTATTGAATTAATTTAATTTTAATTAAGCATATATTCCAAATATATTCAAATTTGGATTTTCTCCTAGTTTCATCCCTTTTTATAATATTGCCCTTGACATGCCTGAAGCGCAGCTGTCAGCCCACAAAAAGGAACTGAAGTCCAATAATAAAGCACCTTCTACAGCCAGCAGCATCTGTGGGGGGGACAAGAGGGGAGGGGCAGAATGCCCACACTTCTGATTGCCGTGATGCAAGCCCTGCCCCTTCGGGACTTCTGTCATGATGTCATATGGGCGTACAAAGTGGTCGAGCTTGTGGTGGGACGGCATGATGGTAAGATGCTGCTTTCATGTTTTGATGAAAACAGCAGGATTCTGCAGACACCTACTAAGATAGCAATGTGGACAAGACTGGGGATGTGGCCCTTCACGTGTAGCTGAATTCCATCTCACATCAGTGCTTGCCTGTTAGTGGTGAGGGTTAATGGGAGGCCTAGTCCAACAACATTAAGCAGCTGTCATGAGTGCCATTGAGCTGAAGACATCAGCGCAATGGCACACATGACAATAACAAGGAAACAGGGGAAGGGGCTCAAGATAAGTAGCCATCAACTTACAAAGACTGAAGGACAAGAGACAATGGCTAAACGGATCGCGAGGCACACCCAAGCTGTTAGCGCTAACGCAACGGAGATCACCCAGCTGACAGCAATCACCGGAGGAATAGGGAAACCGATGATGGGCGATCCCGGAACGCCAGCGGGGCCTCGCAACCCCTCACCTACCGGCAGGACAGCGTGTTGGACAAAGGGGGGTGACGTAACCGCGAGTGAGGGGGCGCTGACCGGCGCGGGGTATTTAAACCCCGCACCGGCGCGCTCCTGTCACTCTCAGCTTTTTTCCTATACTGTATCTACACTGCGAATAAACCAGAGCCTGTTTCACGGAATCAGCGTCTGTGTATTACTCGGAGGTAGGCAGCGCATGACAGCAGCCTACTGTACACAGCATTAACCTCAGCGTGACAGCCAATGGAAAACATCTGCTAAAGTCTTTGCATTGTGGAAACTTACTAGAATATGATTTAATTATTGCAGCTAAATACGTTCTGTTATTCAGGGCATGTCTTATTATCAGGATTCCTATTAAAGCAGATCCTGAACCTTCCTATGAAATATCAAGGGGCACTTTACTGCAGAAGTCTGTGGGTTGAGTCATGGCAACTGGGTTTCTTTCTTTCTGGTTGAAACCAGAAACCAGAAAGAAAGAAAGAAAGAAAGAACCCAGTTGCCATGACTTAACCTACAGACAATTCCCCCTGGATGACTGAGAATCTTCTTTGACTTTACTGCAGAAGCTACTTCCAAGCAAGACTACGCTGAAAACAACATAGAAGATGCTGATATGAAGAAAAGCAATATGTGGCCGCATCTTGCATGGTAGTAAAAGCAGCCATTCATCAGGTACAGCTGCTTCCCTTCATTTCCCTTACTAAATTTTCAGGCCAAGAAGGATAATCCTTAATGGGAATTCAGCACAGGGGAAGGGACTGTCCTCTACTTTTTCCAAGCTCTCATGTGATGCAGCTTGGAAGCCAGGGCTACTATAGCTGAGTTGCAAAAATCCACATGACCCCTAGATGGCAGCCAAGAGATCCCCCCCCATTTTTTATTAATTAGTCCAAGTAAAAACAAAACAAAACCCTCAAATACCACATTTGTATGAGAGTGGGAAGAAAACAAATGAAAAAGTTATATACAGTATTCATGAAAGAGAAAAGTGTGTGTGTGTGAGGGGGGCAGAAAAGGGACAGAAAATTGCGTGTGTCAGAGAAAAGTATGCTGCTTGTTTACTTATAGGTTAAATATAAAGGAGGGGATGCGTTGCAGTATTTTGCCTAGAGATCCATGGGCATTTTTTTTAGTTACCTTTTGAAAACTGTCCAGACAAAAAACTTCCTTTAATTCGGAATGATCAAATAGCACACATTTCTAATACCGAGTAGGAAGGATGAGCATCATGCACTTTGCACCTTGATGTCACTGTGATGTGGACATTAGCAGCAAGTGAAATGATGCTCTTCAACATTTTGTTGGACATCAACTGGACAGTATGAGGAAAAAAGGGCATAAATATCAAAAGTGGCCTGCATAAGTTTGGTGAGTGAACATCACCTTCCTCTTTATTGAAATAGGGCTTTGAGTGGAAGGTGCATTTAATTGTTGTTGTTTTTTAAAGCAATCTTCATCACTGTCCTCGGTTCTTAAGGTATTTTCATTGACACCATGTTGAAGAGAGCCTGCCTTGGGAGGCTAGTTTGGTTCCCTTGCTTTATAATTTTCCTCTGCTGAATTCTTTTGTTGCCATTATTTTGTTTTGTCCCATCAGGTGCTTGTCTCCACACGCAGAAGTGGTTTGATGGGCTGCTCTTTTGTTGTGCTGAATTTCAGGATCTTGCAACAGGGCAGCACACAAGTCTGCTTAAAGAAATGTTGCAGAGCAAAGTCACGGGTGCTGGGGCTGATGAAGCCCTAGCCTGGCATGCAGGAAGTGATGCTAAATGACAGTGGGATGAAAGGAAGGGCTGAGTGTGAGGGTGTGGTTTTCACAGCAGCACAAGGTGCTGCAAACTCATTGCTTGCTGCAAATGTGCACACTTCTTAAGGGGAACAATGTTTTTCATTAAGATAAAGTCACTTAAACCCCCTTCTTAATTCTTTTCCTTGTGCCAGAAAGAAGCAGTTCTTTATAGTTTTAACTATGAATGTTTACTAATGGATATGATACTGCAGATTTCCCTTAGGATGCAGCCTTAAGAACAGAATAGCTGAACAACTAAGATTCCTACTTCCATGAATTAGCTGGATGGGCTAATCCTTGCAAACAGATAAAAATTTAAGATAGGATATTATCAAGGTTTTTATCCCACTGCATGGATCTATATAGAGCCTGCATAGTGTGAGTGCATACGATCTGAGATAATAGGAAGACCCTTTGTGCCTTATTATTCAACACATTTTAAGCTCATTTCTTTAATTTAATGCAGCTGCATTGGGATTATTTGTAAAACACCTATTACTACTTTCTAATTTTGCACATAAGCTCAAATGATAAATCATGTATTAAATGCTAATGGAATATACAAATCTGTATTCTGTCTGTGCCTATAATGGTTAATGTAACCCTTTCTACAATCCTCATGGCACCAGTTTATAAAAAGAATTTGATTAAAGTTTAAAGCATGAACTAAATGTATTTCTTTCCCTGAAAATGAAAGACAATTTAAGTTCCATAAGATATTTTATGTCACACAAACAATATGACTCTGGAATAAATGCTAAGAATTCCTAAATAAAGAGTTGGTCTGTTGTCATAGTTCAAACAAGTCTAGATGGAATGATAGAAAGTTGGACCTCCCCCCACTCAGGTGGCATTTTCTAAATGAAACAAAAATGTGAAAATGAATTCATTTGCATGGAGTGGTAACTGTGAGCTTTATTAAAACCAATCAGTGGAATTATAAAGTTAAAAAGTTGCCTTATACCCACCGAGGGCCTTTTTCCACTGATGAATTGAAATGTTCTCCACCCATCCATTCAACCTTAAGTTGGCAAAAAATATAAATGTATGAAACTCCCTGTTGTTGATCCATATCCTTCCTTTATGTCTCAAATTTAAGTCATTGCAGTCATTAGCCTTCCTTCCAAGTAATGGGTGACACAGTCTAACAAATTTTATGCACCTTGAGGTTGCCCTTGGATGGTGTCAGCACAAGGGGGAAAGCACTATTTTAACATTGGTACAGATAGTCAAGGTTAATGTAGATTTCAAAAATCATTGTTGGAGAATATGAAATAGATACAAATCCAGGCTGTGCCCAAAAACACCTTTGTGGCTCTCAGCACAAGAAGCATTCTGTAGATGGGAAATGATAGGCAAACACAAATGGTTAATATACCATGAGATACTAGAATTCTGTCAAGGGGAATACAAAATAAAATCAAGAGAACAACTGATGGCAGAAGGACATAGTTGCCAATAGTTTTCTTATCAGAAAGATTTAAAGTAGATAAAAGAATTTATGGTATTGAACATTGTAAGACTGATTTTGAAATGGAATTGTGTACAAATGATCACATCTGATTGCTAAAATATATAAACTTTTATTGAAATTTGAAACAGAAGAAGAATGAGTTAAGGAATGTATGATAAAGTGGGCTAAAAAAGTTTGGTTATAATATACAGATGGAAATACGTGGCTGAAAGGGCTGAAATTTATACTATGTTATAATCTTAAAGATAGTTTTTATAAAATGATGTACCGTTGGTATATGACACCAGAGAAATTATCTAGAATGTATAAAGGTACTTTAAATTTATGTTGGAAATTCAAACAAGAAGGGTAATTTAATCATGCTTGGTGGATATGCAGAAAAGCTAGAAAATGTTGGGTTCAAATGCATACGGGATTCAGAGGATTTTAAAGATTAACATTGAACTGAAACCAGAACTTTTCCTCTTGGGACTGATAGATAAACAATTGGAAAAAAGTCATGGAACTTTGTTTTTATATATGAAAACTGCAGCGAGATTATTGTACGCACAAAGATGGAAAGATTTGGCAATACCTACAACAGAGAAATGGTTGGTGAAGATGACAGAACATGCTGAAATGGCCAAACTGACTGTTTGATTAGAGAAAAGACAATATCTACGTTTATTGGTGACTGGAAACCCCTTATGGTCTTTTTGCATAAAAAAGAAAAATATGAACCTATGATTTATGGTTTTGATGATTAGATAGGATAGATTATACGAAGAAGAGAGTCACGATGTAACTTTGGAGAGAGAGGCCAATTTATAATTATACTTATAACTGCTGTAAAGAAGATTGGAAGCCACTTCTTTATATCTTTTTTCTTTCTTTTCTATTTTTCTGCTACTCTTTTTCTTTTTAGCACCTTTAGTCTTTTCTTCTTTTTCTTTTTTCTCATTTGCTCTATTTTAGTTTGTATTAGTCTTATTCTATGTTTAAAATTTTCATACACACACACAAACACACACAGTTAAGGATAACTTCAGCCTGTCTCCCTCATGGGCTGGGGATGTGATGGGGACATGGTAGAATATATTATGTTGCCAGGACTTGTTTTGACATATTTGGATCCAAGAGTCTATTTATGCATGAGGAACTCTTTTCAGCCTTGTGGGTGGGACAAGTATAAAACAGGGATAAGGTCAAACAGAAAGTGACATATCTGTAGCAAAATCAACAGGAAACTGAATGCCAGCAGCAATAGCTTTCTTGGGTACTTGTCAACTCCTCATATTCAGACCTCCATGGAAACTGATAGTTAATTTTATGCCCAAGTCATTGTTGTCATCATCATCATCCTCATCTCCATCATCATTATAACTGGCTCAATATCCTTCTTATAAAAAACAGGCTTTAGTTTTTCTATTTCCCCCCCCACAATGCTATCGATCTTTTTTGTACATTTTTCATCTTACTCTATGGTTTTGGGGTGTCAGAGGGTGATTATAATTTTATTTATTTATTTATTTATTTATTCATTCATTCATTCATTCATTCATTCATTCATTCGTTCGTTCATTCGTAATTCAAATTTGGTCACCACCCATCTCACTCAGAGAACAACTCCGGGTGGTTTAAAATAAAAACAAGAATAAATAATCATTAAAATACAATAAAAACAGCAAAAACAATATTCTTAGATAAAAATACAGTCCAAGACGGAGGTGTTAAAAGATCTTAATTTATGGGAGCATTTTGCTGTGATTGTCCTGTTATAAATATAGCCTCACTGTTCTGTAGCCTCTCAGGCTACTCAACTGAAAACACAAAAAGAAACAGGACCCCATGGCTGAAAGTTCCTTCTGATGGCTTCCCCTGGGCGCTAATAGTAGCATGAGAAGATGGGAAGCGCCATACTACTAGAGAAAGCATTGCCCAGTGAAAGGCAGCACACCTACTTCTCGTAACTAAGAGAAGTGCCAGAACCCAATCCCTATCCATGGGAAGGGCAATGCAATTCTCATCTCCTCTGCGGGAAAACAGTATAAACCTCAACCTTTTGAAAAAAGAAAAAAAAATAGAGGCTGGGGATTAAAAGGAGCCAAAGAGGAAGGGGAAAGAATAAGAGGGCAATTACTTGATAGAAAAAAGGGCAGCAGCCATACCGTAATTCTACGTTTTCTTTTTCTTTCTTTCTTTCTTTCTTTCTTTCTTTCTTTCTTTCTTTCTTTCTTTCTCTTTCTTTCTTTCTTTCTTTTCTCTCTCTCTCTCCTCTTCTCTTTTTCCTTCTCTTCTCTTCTCTTTTTTTCTTTTTTTATACACTTTGTTTTCTTATTTTTTTAAATTCTTTATACTTCTATTGTACTGAAAAACTCTAATAAAAATATTAGGAAAAAAATTGGTAGAAAAAAACCATAGAAGAAAATGTCAGGCCCATGTAGTTCCATACTCCTTTCACAGTTCCTTCTTGGCTAAAGCTGAATGAGGAGCTAGAAGTGGTGTGGTGCAGAAGTCCAAGAACTAGGGCACAAAGGCCTCTTCCACCCATGGTTTGGCACTGTCCGGTCTATGTCAAAGGCAGCAAAGATTAGATATCAGGTTTGTTACTTCCTGACCAGATGGAATGCTGGATCTCCTCCGTGGCATTGGAATAACCTGATGCCTCTTCTGAATTCCTCAGCCAGGGACAGAGTGCTAAAGGGGAGCAGGTTTTATTTCAACATTTATTTATTTCAAACCAGACTGACATTCAGTTGAGAACAGTAAATCTTGCTGTGCTCATTTAACCTGAGTCAAGGCCATTTCTCATCTATGTGTGAAGGTAAACATAATAAATCAGGAAAGAAACTGTGAAGAAGCTATTTATGTGCCCCCTTCATACCTGGGGGTTGTCAGTAACCTGCTTTTTTATAGTCATTTAGACCCTGATAACACCACTCCATTCTCTCACATTCAGTTATTCTCCTTCACACTTACACATACCACATTCATAGCCATGTCATCTATGTACAACATCCATAGATCCATTAATGTGTATAATATATGCACACATGATCAAATTCATCAGATACTACTTATACTTGAAAAGGCTTCATTCACAGATATTGGGGGTCTTTTCAGAAATATTATTGTCAAATATATGTGGGGGGAGGGGCTTCCCAAACATTCAGTGGAGACCCTGGGTCTCTGAATCTAGGGCTGTTCCTGTAGAACATAGTACTGTTTTTAAAAAACATTACTTTTATTATTTTAATATACAAATAAAAAAATAAAGAACTTAAAAATAAATAAAAACCCTATAAAAACAAACAGAAGAAAGGAACCAAGGAAAAGTGGCTATATTATATGTTAAGAAAGTCATTCAAGACAATTTTTTAACACTTCATTAAACCTTGACCATGTGGAACAATATTGATCAGTCTTTCTATTACATTAATAGAGAGCCAGTTCATAAACAGAAAGTAAACTTATATCATTGATCTAAATCTGGAATTGCACTAGTTTTTCAACATTATTTTTTGAATAATTTTGAGTTATATATTTTTGCTGTTCCTTATGCTCAGTAAATTCATGGTACTTCATAAAATGATAAATTCCAAGTATCTTATGTATAGTTTATATATCATTTATATTTTTAAACCACATTGATCTTTATAACACCAAATTATCAAAGTGGGACAAGCCCATATCATATGAGTAACTGTTCTCTCATTGAATTTCTACTTCCAGAATAGGGGTCTCTTTCTAAAAAAATTCTCTGAGATGCCCAATAGACAAGAAGGATTTGTGGGGAGAGGGGCTAGGGCTAAATTAATTTCATCTTAAATCCTAAGAAACATACATTATATTCTTTAAAATCCTTAACAATTAATTAATTAACATGGGAAATTCTGTTTATCGTGAAGTTCTTGACCATAGTAACTAATATCTACCTTAACAATAATATTTAGTTGTTTATAAATACATACTGTAGACTTAAAATAATCCAAACACATTTCAACATTGATAGTAATTGAGGAGTTTTAGATGATGCAAATACATCTGGATCAAATTGTGAAATCAAGGGATGTTTTTATTGAATATGGGGTAATCCAAATTTTTCCTGCAATAACTGAAATGGTTAAAAACCATGATAAACAAACTGATCCATAGTATGAATAGCTTTCTTTGCCATGTCTGCTAAACAAAGAATGAACCAACAATATTCAAACTGGGATTGTCCCAGGAAGTAAGTTTGTTGTGTGAATAAGGAGTAAATGTATGCTTCCAAATATGTTCCATCCCAACATCTTCCAAATATGCCATACAGCCATTACTGATGGAAAGACAATAAAACTATTACTATAAATGGAACCAAGCCTCTGCCATGGTATCAGAAGGCTTGCATAATAACTTTCTAATTGTGCTCATTGTATGCTTTGGACTTTATATTCCATACAGAAGTTGAAGTCAAGATGTATACCCAATTAAAACCCCCTTCATCATATGGCATGCATAATTTAGACAAAGAGAATCTAGGCAGTTGCCTGCCCATAGAACATTTCTCAACATCTTATCCATCTGTTTAAAATATCATAAAGATGTTACATAGGAATACTTCAGAATGAATATATTAGTCTTGAAGTAATATTAATTTTTACAGCATTTATCTTTCTCCATCAACGTAATGTAATTTTTACCATCTATTTAAGGTATAACAATTTTAATGTGAGAAATTTGCAATGTTTATGTCAATAAATAAATATGTTTTCCTTGGAATAATTATTCTCAAATATTTAGAAGAAGTCAAACAAGTAAATTCTAATTTTGACATAGAGGCTCTAATGTTTTCCATGCAATATTAGAGCCTATAGGAAGTATATATGATATACTCATTAATTCAATAACCCAATAATATAGCCAACTATTGCACAATATCAATAGTTTTGGCATATAACATACAGTACCTGATTCTCAATAACATATTATTGACTTATAATAAAAATTTATGTTCAGTTCCAGCCACTATTATACTTTCCGCTTCTCTGACAAGCAGAATGATTCCAGCATTAAATTAAAAATAAGAGCATGTCCTTTGACATTCCTAGATGAGTTCAGTGAAACATCTTAATAGATGCAGAAATAACTCCATTTGTAACAATCCCAGCAGAAAGATAAAAGGACACCTATTAGTCCAATTAACACTCAAAAAGAGGAAATCATAGTTGATCAAGGCTTGCTTAAAGAATTTCCACTGCTCCATATCAAAGGCCTTTTCTAATCCAACAAAGCCATCACTGCTGATTTTGATTCTTATGAATATATATATAGAATATTAATTAATAATCTAATTTATCAGACACTTTCAACCTTTTATAAACGTGCAGGATGGATAAAGAAAGACCATATGCCAGGGTCACCGTCAAGATTTTGTCATTAACATTTAAAAAGGAAATTGGGCAATTATTTGCAAAGTCAACGGGATCTTTACCACCCTTCAAAATAAGTGATAGCAGCCTCACTAAATCAGATATGAAAAGCTTCATTAAAAAAAAGTCATTATAAAACTCCAGCAGTTCTTGGGGGGGGGGGGAAATTAAAAATGTCTTATACCACTCAGTGAGATAACCATCAGAAGCAGGAACTTTTCCTGCTTCCATAGATGCAATGGTATTTATTATTTCTTGGATAGACATGCAACTAGATAGACAGCTAATTATGCATAATAGTTAAAAAACTATGTTACATAAAATTAATTTCTTCCTCAGTTACATTTGACAGTATTATACAGTCAAGAATAAATATGAAAAATTGTTCATTTATTAAATCAGATTCATTTTATCCCGAGCATCTTTGATAGTAGAAATAATACTACTTCACTGTGACTATTTTATTTGAGGGGCCAGTAGTTTACCAGATATTTCTCCTTGTTCCTAATATTTCTGTATACAGTTCTTGTTTAACGCTCACAAAAAACTCATGTAATTCTGATATTGGTCATCTTGCATATGTACTCAAAAGTTCCTTAATTTTTTTTTCCCTCCCAAATTTTCTTGTTTAAATGTCTGGTTTTTCTTTTTTGCTGCAGTACAAGCTATAATGCAATGCATATATATGTCACAAAAGCATCCCAAGCATCATTAAGTTCAAGGAATGGCTACTTATAGAAGAGATTCTTCAACTCTGGTTGTATCTGTTTTATAAAAAATGGATCCTCTAATGATTATATATGTAGAACATGATCATGTGCTACTAGCTACAACCCATCCCTTCAGTTAGAATGGAGTGCAAGGCAGGGCCATTAACCACCTGTCTATAAAACAGCACATACCATAAGCAGAGTGGGTTGGAATCACACTACATTTTATTAGTTTCTTTGAGCTGGGTTCACATGTAATGCTGCTTAAGTAGATGACCTAAAATCAGCTTACTCCTTCTTATTCCATAAGAAGAGTGATAGGTTTAATCAGCAGTCTTTGGTAAGGGACATTATCTGAAAATCCAAATAGAGTATCTACAGAATCATGTATATTAACACAGAGGTGGTCCCCATTATTCACAGTCAAATTATCACTACAGCTTTATGTATCCATGGTTGGAAAAGGCAGACTTAAACCTTGTTGTCCAAAATAAGGGGCTTCACATAACCAGACCTTTGGAGTGTTTTGGCAGGGATAATTTCATGCATGCTTGAAATAGCAGTCCAACTTTTGCATCTGCATAAAGTCTGTTTTTTTACAGTTTTGTTATCCACAGTTGTTCAGTTGGAACAGAAACCCCATGAACAATGAGGACTACCTGCATTTGTTTCTCAAAGAACTCTGAAGGGTTAGAGAGGCAGGACCTGTAGCAGCAATCATGCTGATTCTTTTAATATTTAATCAATCTTTCCACCCATTTGCCCAGAAAGCAATCTGTCCATAATTTTCTGGCTCTTCTTTTAAAAAACAAACACAGTGCTTGAGGTCCATTGGAGAAGATTTTAAAAGTCAGTCAGATCATGTGGCAAACCGATGGAAAGTAAAAATGCTGAACTCATAAGTTAAAAGGATGTTAAAACATTTTTGGGATCCAAGGCAATCTGATTTGGAGCAACCTTCTTCTGAATCCCGTAAAGACTGTGGAAGGCCAAACTTTTTTTTTTCAATGAGTAAATCCAGGGTGCTGCATCTGCTGCCCAGTTCATACTTAGTCCTATTTCTTGCTGAAAATTGGTGTGTATAAAAAGGGTCTTCTCTTCCTACTCCAGGCAAAGAAAATAAATTCTTTAAAATGACTTCATCCTTGTATGTAGTCAAGATTCTTGTCCAGGCCTATGATGTCAAGTTGTTTGGATAGCTTCTGCTGAGTTTCAGCCAAGAAGCTTGATGGCAGAGAAGTTTGAGACCTGAGTGGTGGCTCAGTCTGCTATTCAAATACTACCAGCTGATGGACAAACACAAAACTCTGCTGTCATTCCTTTTAGATCTTTAGAAGGTGAACTTGGACTGCACAGCCCTCAAAATTAAGATACTTTCAAACAGAGGAATGTATTCTCAAATAGTGGAATTCGAGAAATAAAGTCAGGGTAGGCAAGATTTTGGTGGCCAAGGGGGGACACATCTGGCAGGCAAGGGCCATATTTAACAAGGGCCAACCTGAAGGGGATTGACACAAATGAGTGGGGCCATTTCACACCTGCGGAAGAGAAGATTTTTGGAGGTTGTCTTCTTCCCGGTGATATGGTTACTTTAGGTCTTATATTGCACTTGTCGTGTATAAATCTCATGGGTTTCAGCAAGTCTGTTTGTGACCTCTGATGGCCATGAAAAGGGGAAAAAGGAGATACATGTGATCATGAGACTGCAAGTTGCTCACACTTAATATATAGGATTGTTTTCTATGTTTCTCAATTTACACATACCTGTGTTATTCTCTCAGTGTTGGGGTTAGTGGGTATATATTGTCCCAGTTGTTACCCAACTTGTGAATGATTCCATTCATTCTTTAGGGAAAAGGAAAGGGAAGACTGATGTACAGTAGCTCATGGCTTCTCTATTTCAAAATGCAATAGATTCCATTCCTTCAGAAGACTCTGTGTAGAGTCCTTTCCCCAAACTCCTTCCAAACCCCAATGTAGTTAGAAGTATTTCACATATCCCAATTGCACATACAATGCCTGCCCTTGGAAATCTGCTGCCAAGCCCCATGCAAGGCCAAGGAAGCAAAAACTATACAGATTTCAGGAAGGTCTCTGGCCTATAATGCAACCAAGTGCTTTTAACAGCTTTATAGTGTGATAACTGATTGGTGGTTGGGATTGGTGCTCCTTTCTTCCAAGGTAAAAAATTGGAAGGTACTTATTTGTTGCTCCATATTGCTCAGAATTGTTGACATTGGTTGCATCAGGTCCCAACTGCACAAACATGTCTGGACAACTGTAACAGGGAAAGGCACACTCAGGGTCCAACCAGCTGCTCCTATGAGAACTTCAGTCCTGGAGTCACCTGCACGTGGGAAAATAGGTCCCTCTGCTGCTACCACCACCCTACCCAAACCCTAACCTTAACCCTAACCCTTCCACACCAGCCCTCTGGGGAACCAGGAGAAGATTGAAGGGGAAATCCTCATCCCACCCTGGGTCTGGCTAAATACAGAAAGGGAAAACAGACAAAAACATTGGGAGTCTGTAGCTCAGCCAAGAGTCATAGACTGGCTTGATCTTTAAAGGGGCAGCTGCAATTTATTTCTGTCATGTCCATGCTGCCTTCATTTTGTCCCCATGCCATGTGTAAGACTAGCTTAACTTGTCCTTAGATGTATCAGTGCAAAAACAGTAATTTCCCTTTAGTTCTGACTCCATCCAAGGGCAACTTCAAGGTGCAGAAACTCAGTCAGGCCTTGTCAGGTGTTGCAGGAACTGGGAACAGATACAAAATAGAGATGGGCAACATGGACAGCAAATTTTATGCTATTGTTTTCTGCTGGCTCAAGGATTGATGGAGAACACTGTTACTCAGAAGTAGGGAAAGATCCATGAGCTGGCAGTGGTTCTCAGGGTTTCAGATAGAAATCTTTCCTGGTTTTGCCTTGTGGGTAGGAATTGCTTCTGGGATTTTATACATGCAAGACGTATTTATCACTGAGCATAGTCCTAATATTAATGCTCTATATTGCTCAGCATTGCAAAGTAACAGTGAGGAGAAGCAGCCCCTACAACTGAAGCCATTGTTACCATACTAATGATAGATTACTGAAAATATTTATAATATCTTTACCCTCTTATTCCACTTTGCATTTACTACGATCACAAGTAACATTGGTTCCAATACAGATGAGACAAAAGAACATTCCAGATGACTGCGGAATTTCTGTTTCAGATATTTGTCTGCACTTGTGAAAGAGTTCTTTGGCATAGTAAAGGGGATTTATGCTCGTTTTAACTCTTTTTAGGAAAAAATCTATTTGGAAGATTTCTGCCTAAATACAATGGCTCCCTCTGCAGGCCACAAACAATCTATCTAAATTCCACAAAAACACATAGCTGTCATGTTAATATTTTAATTACGGTAAACAATGTTGTTGTTGTTCAGCCATTAAGTCGTGTCCGACTCTTCGTGACACCATGGACCATCGCACGCCAGGCCTTCCTGTCCTCCACTGTCTCCCGGAATTTACTCAAATACATGTTCATTGCATCAGTGATGCTGTCTAACCATCTCATCCTCTGCTCTTCTCCTTTTGCCTTCAGTCTTTCCTAGCATCAGGGTCTTTTCCAGTGAGTCCTCTCTTCGCATTAGGTGGCCAAAGTATTTGAGCTTCAGCTTCAGTATCTGTCCTTCCAATATGATCTACTATTTATTCCATGCTAATTGCAATTTATTTTCCTATAGTATGTATGTACTATGTATGTACAAACACACACAGAGAGAATGGTGCTAGCGAATATTCAATTTCAGATTCATTTTGCAAATAACTATTTTCCCCCAACTACTCTTCTATTCACTGTACTATATCAAAAGTCATGCTCTGATTAAAAATAAAGTGTTTTCTACAAATTCTAATTGCTTAACCAACACATTAGATGGATGTTGGCAACAATAAGCCCAGTTGTAGCTCCAATACAACTCTGTTCATCATCTGCTAAAATGTCTTTACAGCCCTTCTATTCTGCTTTTGTTTTTGCTGTATGGTAGTACGGTTGAGTAAGGGACGTGGTGGTGCTGCGGGTTAAACTGCTGAGCTGCTGAGCTTGCCGATCGGAAGGTCGGCGGTTCAAATCCGCGTGACGGGGTGAGCTCCCGTTGCTAGTCCCAGCTCCTGCCAACCTAGCAGTTCGAAAACATGCAAATGTGAGTAGATTAATAGGCACCGCTTCGGCAGGCAGGTAACGGCGTTCCGTTTAGTCATGCCGGCCACATGACCACGGAAGTGTCTATGGGCAAACGCCGGCTCTTTGGCTTTGAAACGGAGATGAGCACCTCCCCCTAGAGTCGGACACGACTGGACTTAATGTCAAGGGAACCTTTACCTTTACTAGTAGGGTTGAAAACTACAACTTCTATACCCCACAAAACCTCTGTCTTTGAATCTCACTATTGTTCCTGATGTTCTTGGTGTACCTTGTTTCTCTACCGTTTTGTAGTGCTGAGGCATGTTGAGAAGATATTAGTTCAATATTACATGGAGGAGGGTACAAATATGCCTATTTTTTCTTCCTCCACTGCTATCTCACTTCCATTGTCCCAGAACATCTATACAAAGACAGCACATCAGAACTGTGGTGGGCATGCATAAAATCTTACATGCACATGCCAAACTGACCATATGAGTTTAGTCTACGTATATAGAAACCTGCATGCATATGCTGTGATTTTGATATAGATGGATGGTAAAGATGGAGACCTTATAGAATTTGGGACTTGAAACTGAACTGGGACTTGAAAAACCGGCAGCAGAAGAGATGGTTTGAAGAAAGGTTCTGGAGAGTTCAGGTAATCTAGTACTGTTTTAGAAAAATTAGATCCTGACTTTGTTGCATATGTCTAATTCTGACGTAGGGAAATGGTATTCTCCATATACTGTTACATCTCAGCTCATGGTTCCTGATAATGCTCCTGTTAGCTGGATCTGATAGAAGTTGGAAACCAAAAATTCACTAGGATTGTGATGAAAATATTTGGAATTCAATATTGTTGCATTTGAAACAATTATTTTGGGGGTCAAAACAGGTGGTTCTAAACATTTCTGAAGTATTTTTTGCTTCTGGAATGGTTAGAACAATCAGTTTTGGACTCAAAAGGACTATTTCAAGCTCAGATCATTTTGAGTTTCTCCAAGGCCAAAATAGGGGATTTCTCCCCAACCACCTTCCCCAAATGTGGGAAGCCAAAATGTGAAGTAATCTATGGCAGCAGCCTACACTGGAAATATGTAGATCGTGCCAAAGGTATTAAAGTTACATTAACCAAAGTTTGAAAGCACATCCAACTATGCTCTCAGTGTAAATCTCAGCACCTAGAGAAGGCTGGAAGGATGGATTCACACTGGCATAAGTCACTTAAATGTGCAGCCCAAGTTGTACATTGCTATCCAGGGAAGAACCCTTTTAATTGTACTTTTATGTTGTACATTGATTTCCTTTAAAAGTGATGACAAAGGCTATTACTAGTACCTGTCTAGTTAACACTTAATGGTAGTTGTTCTCCTATGTCAGACACCATGCATATAGTGAACATGTTTCTGCACACACATTACTTGTGGATCTTTAAAAAAGTCTATATGTTCAAACTTACTTAGAATCTTAGTCTACAGGCTGGAAAATGAGAAGAACGGTAAAATCTAAAACCAAAATAATTCCAAGCTTATGGCAAACTGTAGCTGACAATTATTAACTTAGGTTTCACAAAATGCTTGTGCTCTCCAAGGTTGTGGAACAGCTCACTCTTACACCAATGTGTCTGCATTGACTGGAAACAAACTGAAAGCAAAGATGATGAGTCTAAGCTGAGAACCACCACCATCACCTGCACCCTGGCAGGATCAGCTTGTTATTTCTTCTGTCACTGGATTTCTCAGTATTTTTTACTGTCTCAAGACTGTGCATGTAGTGGCAAGGGGTAGAATTAGATGGGCAACCTGTGTCCCTTGGACTAGTTTCAAAAGCTCCTGATTTGCTCCTGCAAATCAACTCAGACCTCTGATAAAATCTATCCCTAGCAATCTTCTGGACAGAAAGGAAATGGGGGCCAGCAGTAGTGAGGAGAGAGGGAGAGTCCTGTGTCAGAAAGAGTGGGATAGAAAATAAAATGAAATGTCTGGCAAAGAAAAACATTAAACATCAGAAAAGAGGGAGCATGATTGGCTCCATTTAATGTTGATTTTGGCCTTGCCCTCACACTGCCACAGCCCACTTTGGACTCTGGTCTTTTCCTAACCCACCTTGGTTGTTTGAGCCCCCTGACAGATTACTTCTGAGGGAATGGGACCTTTAAAAGAAAAAGGGCTGGCAGTCACTGCCCTAAATGAAAAAACAAAACAAAACCCAAACACCTTATAGAACAGCTTACTCATGGGACAAGGAGAGTTTGCAGGCCAGTTCCAAAAGGTACTGCTCTGCCTCTGAAGAATAAAACTGAAAGACTTTTTGGGTAGTAAAAAGTGGCACTCTCAGGCCTGGAACATTTAAGTCCTGAAGCTCCTGGGAAATGGCTGGTTTTTCTTTCTTTTTTTCTTTCGCTTTAATTAAAAATTATTTAGCCTTTTCAAATGTCTGTGGGTGCTCATGTAGGGAGAACAGAATCATGCCAAGAGAAATGGAATGTATTGTAGGTGTTAGGAAGATGAATTAATTCTAGATGAGCCAACCTTGGCTTTCAAATATTCTAACCTCCATCTGGTTAACTAGGTAGCTTTAATATTCTTTCAACAGATGCTTAGTGCCGCCCACTTCCAATGCAGTATGCCCACATGGTTCTAGGCAGCATCCTGAATCACTGCAGCCAACAGTGGAGGGGTAAGGAACCTATGGCCCAGCATCCATCACTGGGACTGCTGGGAATTGTGGTTGAGCAATATCTGGTGAACCAGAGGGTCCTATCCCTGCAATAGCTTCTAAGGGCCTCGCCACATGTTGCAAAGGATGCATTGAGACAACTGCTACCAAACCACACTGCTGTTCCTTTTAATTTCCACAGTAATATTCAGTATAAAGCAAGGGTGGACACACTTGACATTTTATGGAGGAGGAGGAATGCATTGTGGGAAGGAAGCCTTAAGTGAGCAAGAGAGAGAAATGCCTCAGTAGTGAGGTGAATCTCATATCATAACAATCGCACTTTGGAATGCCCTGGGATTAACCTATGAAGCAATGCAAATTATACAGGAATGGTCTGGTGGATCCTGTTCCACAGCTGCCCAAATGGTTCTGTCTTGATCCATCATCCCGACATGCTTGTGCATGTTGATTGCTGCTTAAATTGGCCAGGCTTTCATAAGAGGTGCAAGAACTTAAGATAATTTTATTTTATAAATAGGACCCTTTGCTTGGGCTAAATAAATATCGGGTATAAAACAGTAACCAGCTCACTGCTTTCAATACTAGCAAAGAGAGTCCCTGGCAAGTGAGTAGGTTGCCACAAATCAATAGGAGGCAGAGGGCTTCTAGTAAGAGTGCATAAATGGAACAATCTTGAGGAAATTTTGAAGCATCTTTATGTGTGTGTGTGTGTGTTTTCTCAGTATAACCATAGACATGGATAGAGAACAGGATAGGGAGAAATTAAAATATAAAATAAAAATCCTGAAATACAATCCCATTCCAGTAAATTCGCAGACCTCTTATTTGCAATGGAAAATGTGAAGAAAGTAAATAATATAGTTTTCAAATGTCTTCTTTGAATGTTTTTATATCCCTGGATTCAAAGCAGTCTTCTCCACTGTGGTCCCTCCAGATGTTTTGGAATGCAGCTGTTATTGTCCTCAGCTAACATGGCTAACGAACAGCAGTGATGGAAGCTATAGTCCAAAACATCTTGAACATACCAAATTATGGAAAGGAAAATGGAAATGAGCAAGAATACTTATATATCCCATTACTCAATGTTCTCTACTTCACATAGACTTTACCTGTCCTACCTGTAGCTACCCAGAGCCTCAGGCAGCTGTTAATTAAAACAAGAAATATCAGAGAGCTCTTCAAAATGAAGCTCAATGCCAGATCTGC
Organism: Candoia aspera; assembly: GCF_035149785.1. Taxonomy (NCBI): domain Eukaryota; kingdom Metazoa; phylum Chordata; class Lepidosauria; order Squamata; family Candoiidae; genus Candoia; species Candoia aspera. The sequence continues at coordinate 201,024,550 of NC_086153.1, read as the reverse complement.
CACAGGATGATCAGAGGACATGGTTGCAAGGAGACTTGCTATAGTGCAGATGTTCTGATAAATTCCCATTGTTTTTAGTGAATGGGGGAAAGGCAGCATATGCTACCTCCAGAACATCAAAAGAACCAGCCGTCCCCTTCAATGGATGACATGTGCTCACCTCTTCTCCCAACATGCTGGTTCAATTCAGTAAAAGGCCACAGAAGTAACACTGTTGGCATATGTACAACAGTAGTTTGGATGGTAGTGAAAGGCTGCTCACTGCAGTGAGCAAAGAAACAATTAGCAGATTTATTCTTTCATACTTTTGTGAAAAGGTGGGTGGCTTTTTCAGAACAGACCTAGGGTGGGACTAGAAGTAAACATTGAATGGTTGGTAATCCTTTGGGCTCAGCTGTAGACCAGAAGGAACAAGCACTAGAAGTTCTCCAAAATCTTCTAAATTTACTAACATAGAAAACTTATCCTTGAAGTGCCCTGGTGCTAGAATAGGTCTGGAAAAGGTCAGAACAACCCAGATGATTACCACGTATGCTTTAAGGTAGATGTGGAAAGATTTGGAGACAGAAATCCTGGTCACCTAGAAGTGGCTGGAGAGTCACATTATAACGGTTTATATTCAGAGCAGGTATTTTGCGTAAAGGCGTGACTTCTTCCTTAATGCTCTCCTGAACGTCCACTTTTGAACAGATGTCAGCAGAAGCACTGCAAGAATCTTGCAGTGTCCAAGATGTGCACATATATGAAAATGCACAGAATATCTAAGGAGCAATAAGACCTTATTGCCTTCTGTTTTAGTCTTTTTGCCAGGAAGACAATATTTCAAATACTCCATAAAGTGATGGCAGGATGAGTACTTGGATCTCATGGAACCATTCCTACAATTCTCTTGATGCAAAAAGATTCTTCAACAACTTTTTTCCTCCTTGTTGCCTCCCATCCCCCTTTATTATCAGCCACCACACAAAAAATGAGAGAAGAACATGATAATGAGGTTCCATGAGTTGTTGAGTCAGGCAACATAGAAGTTTAATATATTATTATTATTATTATTATTATTATTATTATTATTACCCTTTCTGTCCCGTTATTGGAGGAGGGGCTGGTGGTATTTACTCCAATCTTGTCTCTGAGCTGTATAATTCAATGTCAATATGAATATTATGCAATTATACAGTATTTAAGCTTGCATTACACTAAATTTATAGGGACGCGGTGGCGCTGCGGGTTAAACCACTGAGCTGCTGAGCTTGCCGATCAGAAGGTCGGCGGTTCAAATCCGCGTGACGGGGTGAGCTCCCGTTGCTAGTCCCAGCTCCTGCTCACCTAGCAGTTTGAAAACATGCAAATGTGAGTAGATTAATAGGTACCGCTTCGACGGGCAGGTAACGGCGTTCCGAGTCGTCATGCTGGCCACATGACCCGGAAGTGTCTATGACAACGCCGGCTCCAAGGCTTAGAAACGGAGATGAGCACCGCCCCCTAGAGTCGGACACGACTGGACTTAATGTCAAGGGAAACCTTTACCTTTACCTACACTAAATTTATCTTAATATGAAACACTATTTTAATTACATAGAATATTTATGTCAGTGGTTGGCTAATTCTTTTTATTCATATAAGAAGGGTGGTTGCCAGCTTGAGTTTATACTCATTAAAGTTTATAAATTTGATTGATGTATACAATCAATACTGGAACTATTAATACCTTCTGGCTTGTAATATTATTGTTGCTGCTGTTGTTGCGACTGCTATTTCTTACTGATAAATTAGTAACCTGCAAATCTTACACAGAAGTATTTGACATATTTTTATACCCAATGTTTCCTCCCTCCCTCCCTCCCTTCCTTCTTTCTTTCTCTTATTTTTGCATGCTTGAGTCACCAAAAGGCTAAGGAATGGCAGCTACTAAAATGGTATCCAGAAGACAGTGGTTTTATGGTTTCAACTTGGTTTTATGGTTTTAGTAATGGATCTGCATGTGAACATATGTTACTATACCTGCAAGGTGGTGGATAATCCTTGAAATGCCTGGCAAAATTGAGTGTACCAGCAATGAGGCTATAGTGAAAGAAGTTAAAAAAGAGAGGAAGGTAACTACATTCTGACCAGAAATGAGAAGCAGCAAGTAGATATTAAACAATTCTATAATTATGCAAGTATGAGCTAGTGTGGTCTCATGGTTAAGGCAAGGGGCTAGAAAACAGCAGACTGAGAGTTCAGGTCCTGCCTTAGGCATGAAAGCCGGCTGGGTGACCTTGGGCCAGTCCCTCTCTCTCAGCCCAACTCACTTCACAGGGTGGTTGTTGTAGGGAAAATAGGAGGAGGAAGGAGTGTTAGGTATGTTCGCCACCTTGAGTTATTTATAAAAATAATAAAGGCGGGATAGAAAATAAATAATTAAATAAATGTAAAGAAAAATTGCATAATATTCTATGGATTCCCATAATCTGAATCTGAATTTATTATGTGTTTTGTGTAGTTCATTGTTTTTGCAAACCTAAGGATATAAAGTAACATATGGCTGCGAGAGCTGGACCATAAGGAAGGCTGAGCGAAGGAAGATCGATGCTTTTGAACTGTGGTGTTGGAGGAGAATTCTGAGAGTGCCTTGGACTGCAAGAAGATCCAACCAGTCCATCCTCCAGGAAATAAAGCCAGACTGCTCACTGGAGGGAATGATATTAAAGGCAAAACTGAAATACTTTGGCCACATAATGAGAAGACAGGACACCCTGGAGAAGATGCTGATGCTAGGGAGAGTGGAAGGCAAAAGGAAGAGGGGCTGACCAAGGGCAAGGTGGATGGATGATATTCTAGAGGTGACGGACCCGTCCCTGGGGGAGCTGGGGGTGTTGACGACCAACAGGAAGCTCTGGCATGGGCTGGTCCATGAAGTCACGAAGAGTCGGAAGCGACTGAACGAATAAACAACAAGGATATAAATAGACCTTCCATTTATTTAATTGTCCGTTGTTATGTCTCCAAGGCATTTGAGTAATAACTGGTACTGCAACTCTCAGACCATTTCCCACTGTTGACTTACAGCATCTTCCTAGTATCACTCAACCATCATGAAGTGATATAAAGCCAGTCCTCATTATTGTTATTTTAGCATAAAGATGGTTGCTGCTGTAAGATAATACTGGGGAAATGACCGCAGAAAGTCATTTTGTGGTAAAATTGGCTATGATGGAAATGATACCTGGTGTTAAATACTGTTTGAATTGTTTGATTTATTTGAAACAGGAATGATCTGGTACTGCTTCAAGTGTTTCTTTTAAAGGAAGAACTATATACAGTAAATACAGCACCAACATGTAAATGACGATTAAACGTAACATCTATTGCATGTAAAAAACAAAAGTGAGCAACCAACCTTTGTCAATCAACATATAGAGCTTGTGCTATATAGAAGTGTCTCCTGTGTACAAAATACATTTAATATTTGAACCAGCCCCCACCTGGATTTAAAGAAGCATCAAACCTTACAGAAGTAAACTAGAATAAATTACAACGCCTCTGAACCAGTCCAAGATGATCTTGCAGCAGTAATACTGCCATGTCCTTCTCCATAGGAAGTAGACAATCCTGTGAGTATTTCTAATCATCCATGGCAATAAAAGTACAAAAACAAATTAAATCGTTAACAGTTTCTTTTATTTCATGGCACCTGAAATCAGCTGCCTCACTCTGCATGAGCAAACAACATGCAATTTTTGGGAAGTTGCGGAGCCATAACTCCCAGAATTCCTTGCTGTTAGCTATGCTATTTGGGGCTGCAGAAGCATCTGCAGGGCCACTGGTTCTGGACTCATGAGACTGCCCTGCTAGGCTCACTGGTTGCTGAAGGCTTTTGAAACAGAAAAGAGGGATATCAAAATGCAGTGACCTTATTCAGCAGCCTCGGAATAAGGTCACATCCCCCAGCCTTCACTGGAATGCAGATGGAAAGCTTTATCACACTAGATCAGTGTTTCTCAACTTTGGCAATGTTAAGAGGTGTGGACTTCAACTACCAGAATTCCCCAGCCAGCAAGGAATTTTGGGATTTGAAATCCATACCTCTTAACATTGGCCAGGTTGAGAAACACTCCTCTACATGTAGTGGGCATATAAGAATACCAGGGCATATGGATTTCCCTTGCTGGATCAAGACAGGGCTATGCTTTACCAACACATGTGATTGATCTGAGTTGAGCACTGGAAAGTGTAAACATCTTTTCCTGACGCTTTCAACAAGAGAAATCTAAGTCCTTTGTTCAGTACAAATCATGATTTTATTTCAATTTCCCAAACTTTTGCTTCTAAGTATATTTTTTGTGATTTGGCTCTATTTTCCATTCTATTATACTTTATATCGGTACATGTCTTGTCTCCCCACCCCCCTACAACCTTTTAATGTTCTTGGATGTGTCTAACTTTATAATAGAATAAAGTAATCATTTCATTACATACCAAATAATGAAATGATTATTTTATTTTATTGCAGCTGTTTCTTATATTCATTGATGTCTCTTCTCCCATCCTTCCCTGAAAAAGGTTGGAGGGAGTGGGAACCCCCCACCTTATTACACTACACTGATCTCCTGCTTGGATTAATTTTCTTCACCAAAAGAGTGACCATTGTCAGAAGCCACATATTGCCATGGAAACAGTTGCCTTGGCCATACACAAAGGTCTGTTTGCTCTCTTAAGACTCAGAGAGTTTTGAAGGAGGTAGACCCCTAGTTAAAATCACAAAGGCACATTGTTTATAAGTAAATCTTCTAAACGTTGTTTCAGGGTGGCCCCTGCAGCAAATTTACCTCAGCTCTCTCTACACACATGCACCACATATACACATGGAAGGAAGGAAGGAAGGAAGGAAGGAAGGAAGGAAGGAAGCAAGCAAGCAAGCAAGCAAGCAAGCAAGGAAAAATGGTTTTACATCCTTCCCCTGCTCCCCACATTGTACAACCACTCCAAGCACATCAAATCACAAATGTCTGCACTGCTGCTGCTACTTGACTCAATCAAGTGAAGTACATGGGATACCCACAGGCTGCAAGTGCTGGGGAGAGAGGAAAAGAAAGAAAAAGCTGACTTGTATTTTAGTTAATAATAATACAATACACTATCTCAGCAGCAGCTTGGCCATTGGCAAGTTGATTGGCTTTGTTCATGGGTTGCTGTATAGTTTTCAAACAACATGCAGCCAGCTCTATCAGAATTTCTCTTGTTAATTCCTAGCTTTAACCAGCAGTGCAAAGGGCAACATCCTCCACTCTCTGTCTTCCCCCAAACAAAATGAAGTGGTGAAATTTGTTGGAAGACTGGACTCACCATAAAGAAGAAGAGGAATGGGTTGGTCTGCACGTTAAAGGAATCTGATAACAAGTGTTGGGAAATTAGGAAAGAGATTTGGGGTGCACAACCCTAATTTCATATGTTAAGTCAGCATCCCCCAACACGATTCCCAGATTATAGTGTATAGAATTGTGGACTGCCTTCCAACTTGTTAGAAACAGAAATAGGGACATCATTTGTTTAATGTGCTGTTCATCATGAAAAATTTTATTCTTTATTTACTGCTTCCCTCTCCCACCATACATTTTTTTCTTTAATTATCTCTAAATCCCTAAAGGGATAGATTTGAACAAGAAATTAACTGGGGCTGGAACAACATTGGCCATTGTGAAGGCTATTTTCTCTAAACACAAAGAAATACACCTAACTGGTTACCCTAATCTAATTCTGGAAGAGATTTCTTCAATATTGCCTTTTCAATATTTCAAGCATCTAGGCATATCCAGAAAGCAATTTCTGTCTGAACCCTGAGAATCATCTAAGCAGACTTGCCATTCTTGTTGTAACTTCCATGTATACATAAAATGTGTTCTTTTAAATTCAAGTGAACTTCATGACAATTGATTCAGGATGGCAACTCTGCCTTCTTTTCCAGGGCAGTGGATACAGTAATCAGCTTCTGTATGTTTGCATGCATATTTCTTAGCTGTTTCACTGTCTGGGAACATTCTGCTCACCAGTTTGCTGAAAATGTCATTCACACCAAAGGGTACATTGTGTTGCAGTAAAAAGAAGAAGAAGACTATGAAAAGTACCCCAGTATTTCCTAGCCTGTTCGTAACTAGGTTGTACTTACTAGAATCATCAGCATACAGGAATATTTCAAACTCTGTCCTATATTTTAAAAGTAGATGTAATGCCTCTTAATATTATGAATCCCAGCATGGGATATTGAGAAGTAAAAGCATATGTTTCACAAAAGGCATACATCTTTTCTTTTCTGGAGGTCTTTATAAATTCTCTGCTCTCTGAATAATACAAGTAAGTAACTGAATGAAGTTCGGTGTCCTTGGTGTGAATTTTTGTTTAGAGAGAGTGGAAATAAAATACTAGTTTGGCTAAACAACAGCCCTGAGTAAAACTTGTTTGTTTGTTCCTTTGAGTCATTACTGACTCCGGGCAACTGCCTGGAACAGTCCCTGCAGTTTCCTTGGCAAGAATTTCAGAAATGCTTTGCCCTTGCCTGCTTCCCAGGACTGAGAGAGGGGGAATGGCCCAAGGTCACCCTGCTGGCTTTGTGCCCAAGGCAGGACTAGAACTCTCAGTCTCCCAGTTTCTACCTACCCACTACACCAACCTGGAACCTTACCATTTTTGAAAATAAAGTTTTGTTCTTTATTGAAGCTAATTTAGTGGCCTGCTACAACCACTGAAATGGAGCAGAGCTTATAACACAGCTAAGAAGCTGGCACAGAAAAAGAAAAGTATCTTAGATAGCTTCAATGAGCACATCAGAGAGACAGGTTATTGATCTTACACACTCAACCCTCCCAAGCATAAAGAATCACATGCTCAGACGTATTAGGTTAAGAAGTAAAAAGAATCTTACTGACTTTATTGTTGGTTTTGTTACATCCAACTTGGTGGAAAAGATGAAGTTCCTTTGTTCTTCTTTTCTTTCTAAATTCTTAGTTTTGCCCTACACTCTCAGCCCTACAGCTGCCAAGAGCTGCATGGAAGAAAGGGGAATTCCAGGCCCACCACACGGTGCCCAGAATGGAGGAGAGCAGCACACATCCATGCGCTTGCTTCTGGTGGAGGAGAAGGAAGAGAGAAGGAGGAAGTGGGAGTGGCAACAAACAGCTTCCTCAGAGTTGCATTGTGGGGCAACTTAATTTACATGTTAATTTACATGCAAATGAGGCATGCTGGATTTGCCAGGACTTCCAACAATTATAATAAAGGCAAAACATAAGGTGTTCTTTAAAATGAAATACTGTTTTGGATAAGAGCATCCCTTAACTGGCACACTTAGGCAGTTTCTGAAAACAGAATACTGTTCTGGAAAATAAAGACTTGCCAGGAGCAGAACTTCTGCCTAATCACCAAATCTCAGAGCACCCTGTGCCTTTTTGGTAATTCGTGGCCAGGAGTTTGGGCTATATACAGTATGCTGACTATTCTCAGTCCTTCTGATATTTGCATGTGCAGGGAAGGAAGGATAGAGGCTGTGCCTGTCATGTTTATATGATGAATTAGCATGACATGATTGTGCCATTGCCTTGGTTTTCTGTTGCATATGTAGTAAGACCTCTGCTATCTATATGAAATGGAAGATACACCATTGAATTAATACAAATGTATTTTATTTTGTAATCTTCCCTGCCATCATAGGCACAAGAAATATCAAGTTTAAAATAGCCAAGTACATGAATTATGTTTACATTTGTATGGCCAGCTAAGCATGCTGATAACAAACTTTACATGCTGGATCCTTCCTTAGGAACACCAAAAACCAAACCCAATTCCCCAGCAAACTCCAAATAACTGCCCCCGTCTTCCTAAACACAGTGATGCCTCTTTGCTCTCCCAACTCCACAAAACCTCCCTTCGTTAGAATGTACACATATTCCAGAGTCACTTGTTGAGATGGGCGGCTATAGAAATCAAATAAATAAATAAACAAACAAACAAATAAACACACACACACACACACACACAGAGCGATGCTGTCGAAGTGGTGCGAAATTCTGATGGGCCTCTTAAGCCTTGACTTTTGACCTTGCTCTTATTCTCTGAGCCATACTGTATTCAAATGTCTTTATCTTTACTGGACCTGGGCAGGTGTTGTTGAGCATCAATCAACAGCAGTCCCCAATCGTGCAATTGAAGCCCCACCCTTCTGTAACCTGTGCCACTTTTCTGATCCCCCTGGGGACACCCTATCCCACAGTCTGAGGTCCCTGGAGAGCACTGGAATGGGAAAGTCTGCTTGCACACACTTCCAGACATATCCCACCCTTTTTCTTTTCTACTTTGAAAATCAGGAGATTTTGTTTTCATGTTTGAGCATCTCAAAGTGTTCCTTTCCTAATTAAGTATCCTTAAGTCACATACTTTAATAATGCATTTAAAATAACCCCTTGCATAGCAAATTAACCGTGATTATTTATGCCATAAGGACTACGGTAATGTAGCAGTACTGTCAAAGGTCAACCATTGCCTCAAACAAAATGGAGCACACAGTGACCTTGAAGTCCCATGGCTAATGAACCTGGGGTTATGAGACCTGAAAACTTCATCCACTGACATAAAAGTAGCCCCAAGGCAATCATGGTTGGCATTTTGGTTCCTAGAAAATACACAGACAATATGCATTTTAAACATTTGTTTGTTTGGAATAGCCACTGGTCCATGCAGCATCCTTTATTGAAACTGACTTCTCATTATTGCAGCTCCCGAAGTTTCAGAACTCAGCTGCAAATTATACTAATAACAGGGCTTACATATGCTTGTATTTAAGAATTGGGTTTTGCTAACTGCTCAAATAGTCTCTCCTTTTAGCAAGAAAAATTAAGATTGCTCTATCAGTTTGCTATTGTGTAGTGCTGCTTTAAAATGCGAAATTAGATAATTGATCTCTCATATCATACTAAGCCATGGTTTGTTTAAACATGCTTTATTGCGTAAAGTAAATTAAAAGTGGCTGGGTTCATCCAGCATGTTAAGGTATAAATGTGACTTTACAAACCACCAGAGTTTGCTCAGTCTGCACAACATACTACGCCCAAATCAAACCAACTGCATTATATGGCTTAGCAAGTTGTATGAACCAGGTTTACTGTTCACAGGACGTCTATTGTCCACAGGTTAATAGTGAGTGATGGGACTAATTTACTATATAGCAGAAATGTGGGTCATTGGAATGGTAGAAGTGGATCTTTGCATATCCAAATATATGGTGCAGAATCAAGATGGACTGAAATGAGAAGGGCCCTCCAGATATTGCTGAACTACAGTTCCCAGCTGCTTTAAAAGTAGTGGGTTTTGTTCTACTCCATCTGGAGCTACAGGTGTTTCCCCACCCCCACCCTGAGGAAAGTTCTTGTAGATATAAACGTTCTACTTTTTTCACTGTGAAATCAGTGTGGTTGGAGGGTTTGTGCCCCTTCTTGGCCCAAGAGACAAAAGAGGGATTCTATTCTTGCCCATCAGATTCCCTGCATGAGTTGGGTGGTCTCAGATATGAAGTTGGAGAATACCAGCATGTTTTCCCTGGTGGATTTCAATATTCACATCAAAGCCAATATAAGAGAGCTGCCTTCATGGCTATCAGTTGGGCTCCAGAAGCCCATTCCAGGCGTGCCGTGGACTGGTAACAGTGGCACGAGGTGTGGCACAAGATCTGTTATGCTATTTTCTGTCACAGATAATCTTCTGCCACTGTTCTTCCCCTACTCCTGATCCAACTACCATTCCTTCACCCAAATGAATTAAATATACAAGGCTGCAATGGAAACTTATGGCCTACCACAATATGTGACAGAAGAAACATAGTCCGGGATCTATGGCGTTAGTATCTTATATGATCTGAGCAGAAGTCTGTCTACCTGGTACTTGGAAGGTGGGGATCAGAACATTTCCTTGGTCTCTTGCTGGACTAATTCAGTTTGTGATATTGGAGACAACACAGCAATGTGGTGGCTGTGCACATGCATGCAGGTCAGCTTGGAAAGCAGCATTTGGGGAATGTTGCTTAATTGTATGGCGTTTGAGGTTCATAGCTTCTTGCAATAGTTGCTTTGCTCTTTCTTATGCACGTAATACCCTATAGAATGCAACAGTCCAGAATACAGAAGTTCTATCTTGTAGAATATTGCCTCAAGTTAAAACTTTATGAAACCGTTGGGTTAAAAAATGTGCTCATAGTAATTATTGGTATACATAGATTGGCCCTAATCAACCCATGATGGTATAATTTCAATAATTTTCTCCAATTGTCAAACTAATGCTCTCCTGTCAACATAGAAGGGGGGGCATTTCTGTTGTGACATGTTGTCTATGACTTGACACCCTTGAGAGATCCATGTGGCATGATTAGCATTAAGTTGGCTACCTAGCTTCCTAGTTACAAAGAAGTCATTCTTCCTCAATCTGGTTCCTTCTGGGCATGTTGGACTTCTACTTTTATGTCTCAGCTGGGGATGATTTGGAAGTATAGTCCCACATAACTAGAAAGTGCTATTTTGGGGGGGCTGCATTAAGTTGTCTCCTCCCTTCTCCTCCAGCAAAGTAGAGGAAACAATGTGAATTCATAAGGGGGAAAAAAACATAATCAGGCAATATCTTCCTGATACCAACCAAACTATCAGCAAACACTTGAATTCTTCAGATCTTAATATACTCTGTTTATTGAACAAAGCAATGAGGAATAAAGAAGAAACCAGGCTGCTTTGATATCATGCTAATTTTTGTTGTTGTTTATTCGTTTAGTCGCCTCCGACTCTTCGTGACTTCATGAACCAGCCCACGCCAGAGCTTCCTGTCAGTCGTCAACACCCCCAGCTCCCCCAGGGACGAGTCCGTCACCTCTAGAATATCATCCATCCATCTTGCCCTTGGTCGGCCCCTCTTCCTTTTGCCCTCCACTCTCCCTACCATCAGCATCTTCTCCAGGGTGTCCTGTCTTCTCATTATGTGGCCAAAGTATTTCAGTTTTGCCTTTTATATCATTCCCTCAAGTGAGCAGTCTGGCTTTATTTCCTGGAGGATGGACTGGTTTGATCTTCTTGCAGTCCAAGGCACTCTCAGAATTCTCCTCCAACACCACAGTTCAAAAGCATCGATCTTCCTTCGCTCACCCTTCCTTATGGTCCAGCTCTCGCAGCCATATGTTACTACGGGGAACACCATGGCTTTAACTATGCGGGCCTTTGTCGTCAGTGTGATGTCTCTGCTCTTAACTATTTTATCGAGATTTGTCATTGCTCTTCTCCCAAGGATTAAGCATCTTCTGATTTCCTGACTGCAGTCAGCATCTGCAGTAATCTTTGCACCTAGGAATACAAAGTCTTTCACTGCTTCTACATTTTCTCCCTCTATTTGCCAGTTATCAATCAAGCTGGTTGCCATAATCTTGGTTTTTTTGAGGTTTAGCTGCAAGCCAGCTTTTGCACTTTCTTCTTTCACCTTCATCATAAGGCTCCTCAGTTCCTCTTCGCTTTCAGCCATCAAAGTGGTATCATCTGCATATCTGAGATTGTTAATGTTTCTTCCAGTGATTTTAACTCCAGCCATGGATTCCTCAAGCCCAGCATGTTGCATGATGTGTTCTGCGTACAAGTTGAATAGGTAGGGTGAGAGTATACAGCCCTGCCGTACTCCCTTCCCAACCTTAAACCAGTCGGTTGTTCCATGGTCTGTTCTTACTGTTGCTACTTGGTCATTATACAGATTCTTCAGGAGGCAGACAAGATGACTTGGTATCCCCATACCACTAAGAACTTGCCACAATTTGTTATGGCCCACACAGTCAAAGGCTTTAGAATAGTCAATAAAACAGAAATAGATGTTTTTCTGAAACTCCCTGGCTTTTTCCATTATCCAGCGGATATTGGCAATTTGGTCACTAGTTCCTCTGCCTTTTCTAAACCCAGCTTGTACATCTGGCCATTCTCGCTCCATGAATTGCTGAAGTCTACCTTGCAGGATCTTGGGCATTACCTTACTGGCATGTGAAATGAGTGCCACTGTTCGATAGTTTGAACATTCTTTAGAGTTCCCCTTTTTTGGTATGGGGATATAAGTTGATTTTTTCCAGTCTGATGGCCATTCTTGTGTTTTCCAAATTTGCTGGCATATAGCATGCATTACCTTGACAGCATCATCTTGCAAGATTTTGAACAGTTCAGCTGGGATGCCATAGTCTCCTGCTGCCTTGTTATTAGCAATGCTTCTTAAGGCCCACTCAACCTCACTCTTCAGGATGTCTGGCTCTAGCTCACTGACCACACCGTCAAAGCTATCCCTGATATTGTTATCCTTCCTATACAGGTCTTCTGTATATTCTTGCCACCTTTTCTTGATCTCTTCTTCTTCTGTTAGGTCCTTGCCATCTTTGTTTTTGATCATACCCGTTTTTGCCTGGAATTTACCTCCGATGGTTCTAATTTTCTGGAAGAGGTCTCTTGTCCTTCCTATTTTATTGTCTTCTTCCACTTCTGCGCATTGCTTGTTTAAAAATAATTCCTTATCTCTTCTGGCTAACCTCTGGAATTTTGCATTTAATTGGGCATATCTCCCCCTATCACTGTTGCCTTTTGCTTTTCTTCTTTCTTGGGCTACTTCTAGTGTCTCAGCAGACAGCCATTTTGCCTTCTTGGTTTTCTCTTTCTTTGGGATGTATTTTGTTGCCGCCTCCTGAATAATGCTGCGAACTTCTGTCCAGAGTTCTTCCAGGACCCTAAGTCCAGTCCCTTAAATCGATTCTTCACCTCCACTGCATATTCCTTAGGAATATTAGTGAGCTCATATCTAGCTGATCTGTGGGTCTTCCCTAATCTCTTTCGTCTGATCCTAAATTGTGCAATAATAAGTTCGTGATCAGAACTACAGTCAGCTCCAGGTCTTGTTTTTACCGACTGTACAGATGTCCGCCACCTTTGGCTGCAAAGGATGTAGTCAATCTGATTTCGGTGTCGTCCATCTGGTGAAGTCCATGTATAAAGCTGTCTCTTAGGTTGTTGGAAGAGAGTGTTTATTATGCAGAGTGAATTGTCTTGGCAAAATTCTATCAGCCTATGTCCTGCTTCGTTTTGTTCTCCCAGGCCATACTTACCTGTAATTCCAGATGTCATTTGACTGCCCACCTTAGCATTCCAGTCTCCTGTGATGAAAATAACATCTCTTTTAGGTGTGTTGTCCAGTAGATGCTGCAGATCCTCATAGAAATGCTCTACTTCAGCTTCTTCAGCATTTGTGGTTGGGGCGTATATTTGGATCACTGTGATGTTAGATGGCTTGCCCTGAATTCGAATTGAGATCATTCTGTCATTTTTTGGATTGTATCCAAGCACTGCTTTAGCCACTTTACTATTAATTATGAAGGCTACTCCATTTCTTCTGTGGTCTTCTTGTCCACAGTAGTAGATCTGGTGGTCATTTGATGTGAAGTGGCCCATTCCAGTCCATTTCAGTTCACTGACGCCCAAAATGTCTATCTTTAATCTTGACATCTCACCAATAACCACATCCAATTTGCCCTGGCTCATAGATCTTACATTCCAGGTTCCAATGGTGTGTTGATCCTTAGAACATCGGATTCGCCGTTCACCACCAGCACCATCGGCTGCTAGCCGTCCTTTCAGCTTTGAGCTAGCTGCGTCATCACGTCTGGGGCTTGTTGAACTCATCCTCTGTTCCTCCCCAGTAGCATTTTGACCATCTTCCGACCTGGGGGTCTCATCTTCCAATGATATACCGACATATCTCTGGTTGTACTGATCCATTTAGTTTTCATGGCAAGAATACTGGGGTGGGTTGCCATTACCTTCCCCAGGGATCGCATTTAGTCTGACCTCTCTGTCATGACCTTCCCGTCTTGGGTGGCCCTTCACGGTTTAGCTCATGGCATCATTGAGGTGCTCAAGCTCCAGCACCACGACAAGGTAACGATCCTTTGCTGAAGCATGCTAATTTTGCTTTGTTTAATAACTAGTCTATTGAAGAATTCTAGAGAATTCAAAAACTTGCTTGATATTTTGTGACATTTTGATTGGTCCTTTTGTCTATTTCCACATTACATTGTGCTTGTATATTGCTCTGATGCTCCTTCATTTTCAGTTCAAGAAAATTTTTCTAAACTGAATGATGGGGTGGCTTGCCTACCAGGGGAATTATCTTCCATATACTCAGTTTGGTTTCATAATGCTTACATTCTTTTAAAACACTGTTGGGGAGCATATGGTAGTCCTGATGTTGCCTGACTACAAGTCTCAGCAGCCTTAACCAGCATGGTCAGAAGGGAGAGATACTGGGAGTTGTAGGTCAGTAACATCTGGAAGGCACAGGTTCCTCACCTTTGTTTTTAGGCAAGCCCTCACCAGCTGATCTTGACATCACTGCATCACTGAGGGTCGATGGATCTTTTCTAATTAAACTCATTTCTGGGATTCCTTCCTACAGAGAAATAAGGGAGAAAAGGAATGTAATGGCATAATTTTTTTTAAAGTGACAACAGCATCATACCTGGTATGCAAAAGGTAAAGGTAAGGTAAAGGTTCCCGTTTAGTTGTGTCCAACACTAGGGGGCGGTGCTCATCTCCGTTTCATGGCCGAAGAGCCGGCGTTGCCCAAAGACACTTCCGCGGTCATGTGGCCAGCATGACAGTCACGGAACGCTGTTACCTTCCCACCAAAGTGGTACCTATTTATCTACTCGCATTTGCATGCTTTCGAATTGCTAGGTTGGCAAGAGCTGGGGCGAATGCGGGAGCTCACTCCGTCACATGGCGCTCGGGTCTCGAACTGCCAAATTTGCAACCTTCCGGTTGGCAAGCCTGGCATCTTAACCACTGAGCCAAAAGAGGTTCCTAAACAGTTTTTTTTATATCACTAGGAGTGAAAGACTGGAAAATTTGGAGCTCAATGGGAAGTTTATCTCCTAAACTCTCAGCACCTGGACTGATCTGGGGAGACTCTGCCTTAATTAACTAACTCCAACTGAGATTGGGAAATTCCTCTCACAGTTTCCAAGATTCTGTATTTACCCCAGATGCTTTCTTGGTCTTGCCAGCTAAATGGGGCTTGATACCCTGCCTTTGTTATGCTTCTATGCATGGATGTCGACAGAGGGGACAAATAAGAACGTTCTCATCATGATATCAGGCAAGCCTTATGTATGATGTCATCACACAATAACCGACTTGCATCATTTGCGTAATAATGTCATGACACTGATGTTGTCATTCTGACATCATTGTGGCTTGTTACTAACACTGCCACCCTTTTGCCTTTAAAAAAAAAACTATAGTACAGTAGTTGGTGTGAAGTTTGATATTAAACTTGTGCTTTGCAGCAATCCTCAATATTATGCAGTTCTCACAAACTGACCATGTATATGGTGAGTTTCCAGAAGGTTAGTCATGCTCATCTTTTGCAGCAGATTAAAATGGTATGGTGACATCTTAAAAATAATGAATTTATTACTGCATTAATCCACGTCATGTACAGTTTTAGAATGCAAGACAGTAAGCCATTCTTTCTGCTTGAGGGATTGATCAATTAGTGCATGTTTTCTTTTTAAATAATCTTCAGTACTTCCTCACTACCACTACCACCACCATTATACACACATGCATTCACACAGCCAGCGATGCTGTTAAGAAAAAGTGATCTGTTCTGTTATGGATTTCACGTAAGTAGGAGAACAAAGTCATCTATTTGCTATATGTTCCATTTTAATAAACTATACTTTCATTTCATTCAGTAGCTTCAGCCTCTGGCTATCTGTTGCTCTGTATATTAGTTTTAAATAAACATTGCTTGCAATAACACTGTTCTGCCTCAAGTTAAAAAATGGTTAGATTTGCTTTATATTTGTGATCCCACTGAAAACGTTTATTCAGTCCCAGGGAAAAATAAATGTGCTCCCTCAGCTCTGTCAAGTATAAACTGTTATTGATCCCCTAAATGAAATTTGTCCATGCTGATCAATCAAACACATTATCCTTTTTTTTCCCCCTCAGTCCATTACCAGCAATTGGAAACTCTCAAGCATCAATAGTAGTTTGAACACACGTGACAATAAATTTAGTGTATGAGCTTACGGTATCTGAACTATTTTAACTTTCTTTATCTATGCCAAACAACTCAACCACAGACTATTTTCCTCTCTGAGAAGGTTAAACAAAATTAAATTCAATAAAAACATTGATGTTATTTTGCGTCACAAAAAACTCAAACAGCATAGCAATGGCCATCCGGTCTAGAAACCATAGCACTGTGCACACAAGATAACAGGGCATTTGAAAGAGGGCTGCCCTGCCGGAATGCACACGGCAAGTCAAGTACACATAGTCATAGAGGGTGTGTATACAGGAAGGGTTTGGCCATGTTGTGGTTGGTGTTCTGAAGCTGGGTGGGAGGCCAGCCAAGTCAGGTGGGGCACATTGTTTCTCACCTGCACATCCATTTCTGTATGTGGAACTTCGCACAAACAGGTTTGTGTTCACGGATATAAAACACAAATATATCCTGATATGCAAACATTTATTGTGTTGCACCACAATGGTGCTGAGCCATTAAACAGTTTAACCAGTGGCCTTCCAACTGTGGCCTTCCATCTCCCTCCCAAAAGGTATATTTCCAGCTTCATAAAGAAAGTTAAACATGCAATCCCTGGTGGTGCTAATAAATATATTCCTGGTCAAAATGGATTGCCTATATTTTCTAAGTTGTAACTGTTTAGATGAAAACAAAGAGAACTCCTGTTATGTATAGCAGGGAAGGGGAAAGTGGCAATCTTAGGATGGCCAGCAAACTATTTTTATGCCACCTTGGGCTAATTTCATAAGCCCTATGCCTGCCTCTGTCTGTCTATCCTTCTTTCCTTCCTTCATTGAGCTCAAGATGGCAGGCATAGCTCTTCTTCCTAGTTTACCCATGACAGAAATCCTGAAAGGTAGGTTGGGCTGAGAGAATGATTGGCTCATGTTGCTCAGTGAGATTATATGGCTGAGAGAGGCCTAGAACATGGGTCTTCCTAGCACCAGTCCTACAACTGAACCACCACACCACACTGGCCTTTTCTACTGTGACCACTGGACAAGGTCCAATATACTATAGCACCTACTTACTCCTTTTGCCCTGTAGACACTCATTTTGCAGGCCATGTCTGATGGAAATGCTGCAGACTGGACCAATGTCCTTGGAAGGAAGTAGAAATACAAATCAAAAGAGGAAAAGAAGTCCTCTCCACCACTGCCTACCTTTAAAAGACACAGTGCACCTACAGAGATGGAGAAAGTCACACAAGGAGTTGGGCAAAAGAAGGGCTGATAACTCCCCCCTCCCCCCAAGAGCCACTGTAGGTGCTGAAGAGGGAGCCCCATGGTTCCTCACCAGTGATCTTACATTTAGGATCTTCTCTTGTTGTGAAGCCTGTACTAAGTGGGTGCTGTGCAAGTCCTGTACAAATGCAGGACAAAAGCTGTTCACCATTTTTGTTTTGGACATAGACATATAATACTTTCAGAAGAGTGCTAAACCTGCATTCAAAACAAGCCTGGCCAATGGAAGAACAGCTCCACCTCTCAGCAAAGGTCACCTACTAACTAGGACCAAGTTTAGACAATTGGCCAAATCTATAGGTCTAGCCAACTGTCAAGAATTGCCTGTTCTCTGATCCCCATTCCCAGCCAGCACCCAGGAGAGTGTTTGGTGGATGTTTTCCAGTGAGCTGGTGACATTTTATGCAAGGGGAGGAAGCAAGCCAGAGGACTCCATCAATTGCTTTCTTTAGAGTGAGCTGTATGCAGCAAGAAAGGATGCAGTCATTACGAGCAGAAGCAATAGGCACATACTGGCAATAGGAACAGCAAATACCATTATAGCACAAGGATAGATGGATAGCATTTCAGATCAGCAGTGGGGAAAGGTCCTTAGATGTCAAGGTTACAGTTCACATTTTTACACTGTTAGTTAGAGGAACAGGTGATGTTACACATGCTCCCAGGTGCGGCTTATGGTCACTCACTCACACATTCACAGCCTGTTGAGGCTTGTGGATCTTTTCTTCCTTGGTTTTTGAGATAGGTGCAGCTAGAGCAGACAGACACACAGCCCTGGTCAACAGCCGGGAAGTAATTAGGGACACACACAAATCACTTTCAACTGAACACCAAGGCACAACAGGTTCTTTGGAATACATGGAGACCCAGTGAATTTAAAATAACAGCAAAACTTTTCTAGTTACAATGTACGTTTGCTCTTTCTCACACTCACACACACACTTATCCACATTTACCCATGTCCTTCTCAACTAGGCTGCCAGGCACTAGCTAGAGGGACGGAAGCTGCCAAGTCTGGATCCAAAGACGACTGAAGTAGTAGGCGGACTTCAGGACCCCTTTTTATCCCCAAAAATTCTTGCTTTGTTGATTAGCGGGGATTGGGGTTTTTTCCATGTGCTCAGGCCCAACCTCCTTTGTCTGGTTCTGGTTACATTTTTTCCTTTGTTTCCTTAACAACATTTTTCCTTCTTATCTACCTCCCCAAAGGGATCTTTTAGACAAGATTCCTGGCTTTTTGTCCTCTCTGCTTACGTGCCTGCTTCATCTTTAGTTATGGCAACTTCAGCCTAGTCTCACAATGAGAACTCCCTCTGCTGAAGACCACAAGAGACTTCCCCAGTTGGGATAAATACTGCTGGGCTAACCACAGAATGGGATAGCTTCAGACTATTTTTCTTGTATCAGGGAAGTTCACCTGATAATCCTTTGGACTTTTCAATTCTGATTCTGTGGGCCAATTAAGTAATAAAGCTTCCATCTAAACAGATGGACCTATGAACATCAGTGTGATACTTGCAGTTGGAAGGAAGAGGAAATTTAAGTTCTATAAATTACAGAAAATAACTGGGAATTCTTAAGGGAAGAAACTTTTAAAAATTCATCTGACTAGGGACAAACATATTGACATACGCATTAACTTAGATGAAGAGAGATGTAATGAAAAGGGTTGAGGGCAATTTTGCTATTCAGATTGCTAAGTAAGGGGAATTTTTGTCCATGAAAACATTATGCATTGTGGAGCTGACCATCTGGTTTGGATTAGTTTAATTTTGTTTCTATTTTAAATAATTAAAATAAATTATGTTTAGGTGGGACATAATCTTAATTTCCTCTGGTGCCACTGTTGTACATTTCAGTGGAGGCTAGTGAGTAAAAAACATGCATTTTATGTAGATACTGGGTTTGCCAAATGGATGCTTAATAAATGAAGAATTTATTTGCAAATGTATATTAAGGGCCAAACTAAAGATTAAACTTTGTAATTGGCACTTTCCCCATAACATATTTTTTTGTCCAAATTGCCTCCCTCCACACCTGTTGTAACCTGCTATTAATACCAAGTTGAAAACATGCACTTCTGTTTCTGAATGTTTTTGTCTTTATGACTCATAACAAGTTGGAAACAGAGAGATGAAATTTGGACCAAGGATATTGATTAACATTTTACTGCATCCCCAATTCTCTCCCCCAAGCTGCCTTTTTTAGTTAAAGATATATAGGGAGAATCAGTCACATATCTGGTACCTTCTTTAGTACATCCCTGATAGGGATGTTCCAGAAATTATTGGATCAAAGTTCTGGTCTACGAAAAAAATTCTAATCTCACCCTATTGCTCAGGGTAGTTGTTTTTGTTTTTGTTTTAAGAACTTAATTTCAGATGAGCTGAAAAAAAGAAGGGAGACTGTCTCAATAACTACCATGAAGAGCTGATCCACTGTTGCTGTCAATAGCTCATGTGCTGGTCTTCTGTCTTACTGATAGGTAATAATTTTCAAAGCAAGCTTAGGGAGCCGTGACTCTTGATTAAAACTAATAAGGGAGGGAGACATGGCTTTTTAAAAATCTCTCAAGAAATTATTACTGACAACTCTCCCTTAGATTCCTTTATAGAAGAAAAGCAATGAGAACTTAAAATGGAAGGAGGTAGAGCCAAGATTTTGCCTGCAGTATAATGATGACATTACTATTCCTCTTATATACCAGTAAAAACCTGTATAATACTTTTTCAGTAGACTCTTTCAAATCAGTATCTCAGACAAAGGGTACAGCCCTATCTGATTTAAATTCCTGGATTCTATATTCCAATATATTTCCACATATATTTGGGAATCTGTTTCACTGAACATAACAGAATTTACTTCTGATAAGATTGCTGTGTTTTTTCATCACATGTAAAAAATGAACGGGGCTTTGATTGTGGCTGCCATCTTGACTTGTTGACCCCCACTCTGTAGACACCATATCCACTATGGTAATAAATCTTTATGTATATGTTTCTCATTGATATGGGTGAAAGTGAAAGGTACTTAACTTTGGCTGAGTTATGTAAACCTTTATTTAGAACAAATCTGGTGGATTTCAAGGAGACCACCTCTGAGTCACTGCCTTAAGATGCAAACTAAGCAAGACCATCTAGACAGACTTCTGCTGGGATCACACATTATGTGACAATATATGGTTATGCTGAATTTATGTTGATTGTATATTATTGTTGTTGATTCAACTGATCATTTCGAATCATTGTAAGGTACTGCATGTATTATGCTTTGCTGAAAGCCACTTGGAGTTGCATGATTGAAATGGCATGGAAACACTTGTAATAATAAATAAACTGAGGTAAGCTATAATATAGTTATAATTCAAGCCCTTCCAGATTTCATTCCACCCAAAGGATCAACTTTGTGCAATTTAATATTGAATGAACGCAAGAGCAGTTCTTTCATCTTGTGTGTATCTCAGAAGTATATAATGCACCTCTGTGTGTGTATGTGTATGTGTGTAATGCATTTACTATTATGTATTACATTTACATATCGTAATTTATTTTTAAAAAATAGAACGAATCCCCATGATGTAGTTTTAACTCCTGTCTGGTAGAGTTTTTACTGTAGAGTCAAGGTGAGTCCTGGATTCATATCCCAATTCAGCCAGGAACTTCTCTGGGTGTCTTTAGGCCAATCATACTTCCAGCATAACCTACCTTACAGGGCTGTCATGAGGATCAAATGATAGGTGGGGAGCTGTGTACCTTCTCTGATGCTCTTGGGAGAAAAGGCAAGCTACACAAGCAAGTCAGTAATAGGAATAGGGGAAGGTGGGAACTTTGTTCCAGTTGCTAGGTTTCTTAATGTGCAATTGCATACAGGTAGGTCTCAATAACTGTGGTTAATGAATCTCATGAAGTGGTCCCGTTATTCGAATTCGCACTATCCAAAGAGATATTTCTATGGAAAATATGGTAATTGGTTCCAGCTTGACAGAAAAAGGCAATGAGAAATTTTAAACATAATTTTTTATATGGATATGAATGAAATATTTCAGGAAAGGATAAAAATAACATATTGTACATCATCACTTAATGACCACAATTGGGACTGGCAACTCCATTGCTAAGTGATGTGATTGTTAAGTGAAACATCACATGACCACGCCCAGCTTATGACATCAGTTCCACTGAGATCATAAAGCAAATAACCCATGGTCATTAAGTGTGATCTCATATGAGCGTGACTTATGACTTACTGCTGGCTTCCCCATTGACTTTGCTTCTCAGAAGCCGGCTGTGAAGGTCACAAATGGTGATCACATGACTGTGGGTCACTGCAATCATTAGAAATGCACACCAGTTGCCAAGTGCCTGAATCATGATCACATGACTGAAGGAACAGTGTGATGGCCATAAGTTCAAGGATTAGTCATAAATCTATTTTTTCAGTGTTGTCATAAGTTTGAATGGTCGCTGAACAAGGCAGTTGTTAACCAAGGACTACCTGTGCTTATAATTTAAATTTATGGCTAACGAAGTCACAGAGTAGTCATAGAAAGTGAAGTAAAACCAAAAAACCTCTAAATATTCCTAAAGGTAAGCTTACACTGAAAAAAGCATCTTTTTAAAATGTGTACTGTTTCCCTCTGACGGAGTCTTTTCTCCATATTGCACACACAAAGATTAGCAGCTTCTAAAACCCCAATCACAACTGGGCATGTATTAGCCTTAATTGTGCACCTGCTAGCCTTGCATTAACTGAATTTGGAGTCACATTAAACATGAACTGGTATCAATTTACAGTTCGTACTAAATCAAATATCGCATTATTCGAGCAAGCACTAATCATGACCTACCTATATTTCATTTTCATGGTTAATCAGAATGTATACCTCAAATTAGCACCCCTATTTTAAAAGTCCTCTTGATTTTGATGGAGTTAAAAGTACTTATTCTCAATCAACTGAAAAATTAGTCAAAAATGTTCAGCCATGGCTCCATTCTACCTCTTCAGATTTTGTCACTGCATGCATACCTCCCCACACCCCCAATATACATATATATATATACATACATTTACAGTACATACATATATACATGTACTAATGACAATGACGGTAGTAAAAACAAATTAAGAATGTTGCTCTCCTCCTACCACAACCTGCACTAAGTTTTTGATCTGGTGACTTTCATCAGTATTTCTTTCCTTTTCATTACATGCAACCAAATGGATTGACTTGCTTATAGTAAGCACAGATTTCACCTTCTTATTTGGAGACTCCCAACATTTCATTTCCTCAAAAGATAGTACTGAAAACTCACTTTTAGCCACCCTTTAACCTTTGATGGTTTCCAGGATTTAAGTAACAAAGTTTCAATTTTTCTAAGAAAAGCCTGCTCTCCCCCAACCCCCACCACCAACAGTAGCAATATTATCTGAACACTGCATATATAATTTCAGCCCATTGCTCAATGTCTATTTATAAAACCTTAATTATATAAATAGAGAAACTCCCACACTCTGACTAGTGGAAAAATACATACTGCATGAGCTTCTGGCACACTCTGAGAGATGCCTGAAAAGAAAAAGAGAGGAAGTTCAATCCAGAAGCCTAATGTCATGTTCACCGTTCCAATGTTACCGTTACATCGTAACGTTTCGCATGTCATTTGGCTGATGCGTGTTTCATCTGGGAGGGGAGGAGGATTCCATCTCGTGGGATTGTTATATGTTAGCAGCTGGATTGGAATGTGTTTGGGTTATCTTGTGTGTTCAAGGTTCCTTTCCCAGGACATCAGCAGAAACGGTTACCAGCACCTGGGGGGGGGGGGGGGAGTTTGCAACGGCAGGGCGAGGGGAGGGATTACGTTTGAGCCGAGGGTTTTTAGTTTCTTTTTGGCGCACTTTTGCTCATTCTCAGCTTTTTCTGTATTTGCATACTATTCTTTAATAAATCAGATATCATTAAGTTCCTGCTTGTGAGTCTGAGTCTATTAGGGTAGGCAATCCTTACATAAAGCTGAGAATCTCAAAAAACTTTCCATTAGCCCCTTTCCAGATTTATTTTGTGAGGGAGAAGTGCTAGCGATGAGCAAACCAAATCCCCAAACCACGGAAAGCGAGGGGGAACCCGACTCCATGGTGATAAGAACAGAGAGGGTCCCTACTCGGGAGCTCTCAGAAATTCGGGAGGTGTCGAGCTCCAGCCTGGGAGAAGAGGAGGTTGGAGGTAAAAGAGCCCCTGAACCGACCGGCGAGTCACCAGGCGAACTGGTCACCTGGGATGAAACACAGGGACCCCTACCAGGGACATCCAAAACGTCTTGGAAACAGTGGTACCCGAGTTCCCCAACTGTGGTGATGCAGGAGGGAAAGGAGGATTCCCAAACCCCTGACCGTATAAGACTGGTGGAGGCCAAATTGGAGTCACTAGAGTTTATGTTTCAGAAAATGTCAATGGACTGGGGTCCCCAGGAGAGGAGGAGAGAGGAGTCTAGTAATAGGCATTCGTCTCCTTCTTCACCCCCACCTTCTTCGGAGGAAAGGAGTAGGACCCGGCGCAGAGAGGAGGCAAGGACGCCGAGGGTGAGAATTTCAAGGTCCCCTCCTCAAGAGCGGAGATCCCTGGGAGCTAAAAGAAAGTCCAACCACCCAGCTGTGGCGAAGGGACCGCCCGGAGTGGGGGTTAAGGACTTTACAGTTAAATTTGATGGAGATCCAACTAAGCTATCGTTCTTCCTTACCAATGCAAGGAGTTATATGGATGAATGGGAACCATATTTTCGTTCAGAAAGAGCCAAGATTAATGCCATTGCCACTAAGCTCAAGGGGCGGGCTGCCGATTGGTATGTGCAGTTATGTCAATCGGATGCCCCTGAGCTGGAGGAGTTCGAAGAATTCCTGTGGGTATTGAAGCTACACTTTGAAGACCCGTTAGCTGAAGAAAGGGCAAAATGGGCGCTGAGGGAGCTTAGCCAGGGGCCACGATTGGTAGCAGACTATGCTCTGGAATTTAAGGCTCTGGCTGGGAAGGTTGAGGATTGGTCCCAATCTACCTTAATAGAACTTTTTAAGGACGGTCTGAACACGGAGGTCCTGAGGTGGTCGCTCAGTAGGGACGACCCAGATACCCTGTATGAATGGATACAGTTGGCAGGGAAGGCTGAGCATGCCCATGAGACCTTCGCTCACAGGAAGGTGATGAGATATGCTGGGCTCAGCAAGGGTTCCCGCCCTGCTGCGCCTACTGGAAAGTCCAGTCAACGTGCCTGGGAGGAGGAGAGGGAGCACTGCTATGCGAAAGGGCAGTGCCTCCGATGTGGAAAGGAAGGTCACCAAGCGGCGGCGTGCCCGAAGGGCAAGACCGATGATCGTTCGGGGAAGCCGATGGGGAAATCTCCCTCCCTACCCAGGAAAATGAAGGCAGCCATGGCTGAAACTGAAGTGGAGGAAGTTCCTTACTTCAGGGGCGAGGGGGAGCCTGATCTACACCAGCCAGTGGGAAATGCCAGCCACCTGCTCTAAGGAGCGCCTGTGGGCAGGTGGTGGAGGACGGGCGCGAACATGTTTCGGTGAGTGCCAACTATCCCACACTGAATGTGAAAGTGAAGTTAGGCTCCCGCACAAGAACCGTTGAAGTTTGGGCATTGATCGATTCGGGGTGTTCGCATTGCTTGATGCACCCTGACATGGTGGCTGCTTTGGAGTTACCCAGCTTTCCACTGCAACGTCCCATGATTTTCACCCAGCTGGATGGTTCTACAGCGGGGGGGAAACCGGTCACCCATTTCACGGGCATGGTGGCGTTGCAAATGGGCAGCCACCGTGAGGGGCTGCCATTTGTGGTGGTGCCTGTGGGGCATCCCTTAGTCATTCTGAGGATTCCTTGGTTGGTCCAACAAAACCCCTATATAAATTGGGTACACAGGACTTTGACTTTTGGGGATGGTTTCTATCAAGCCCCTGGGGAGGATAACGCTCCGGAGGCTGCAGTGGGGAAGGCAGTGGCAGCAACCCTGCATTTTGCTGTCACACCACTGGAGGGCTTGCCAGAGCAATACCAAGGCTTTGCAAATGTGTTTGATGAGAAAGAAGCGGACCAACTCCCACCCCATTGAAAAACTGACTGTGCGATAGAGTTGGTCCCTGATGCTCAACTGCCCAAACCAAAAAATTATGCCATGACTCAAAAGGAACTGGCGGCGTTGAGGGAGTTTGTGGACAAAAAGTTTACCAGGGGTCTTATTGAACCAGCAAATTCACCAGTGGGCGCCCCCGTCTTGTTTCAAGCGAAGAAGGATGGGACATTGAGACTTTGTACAGATTACCACAGATTAAATGCGGTCTCGATATTAAACAAATATCCTCTGCCGTTAATAAAAAACATGTTAGCACATCTGGCTAAGGGGAAAATCTTCTCTAAGCTGGATTTGCGGGAAGCCTATTTCCGCATCCGCATATGGGAGGGGGATGAATGGAAGACTGCTTTCAATTGTCCACTGGGTTCTTTTCAGTATAAAGTTTTGCCTTTTGGGTTGGTGGGGGCACCAGGGGTGTTCATGCAATTGATCAATGAAGTGTTACATGAACATTTGTTCAAGGGTGTACTGGTCTATTTGGATGATGTTTTGATTTATACTGAAACAGAAGAGGAACATGAGCGCTTGGTGAAACAGGTGCTCAGCAAATTGAGAAAGGCTGAGCTTTATGCTAAACTTTCTAAGTGTGAATTTCATCAGACTCAGCTTGACTACCTGGGGTACAGGATCTCTGACAAGGGCATTGAGATGGATCCTGCGAAGATTCAAGCTATTTTGGGGTGGGAGCGCCCGCGCACCCGCAGGCAGCTCCAAAGTTTTCTTGGGTTTTCCAACTATTACCGCCAATTCATCCAGGGGTTCGCCGAAATTGTGTTGCCTCTCACTGACTTGTTATGTATAAGGGGTTGGGGGACACACGCAAGGTAAAGAACCCAGGGGCATTGCTCAATTGGACACCTGACTGCCAGTTGGCTTTCGACAAACTCAAAAGCCTGTTCACTGCTGAACCCATTCTTCAACACCCTGATCCCACTAAACCCTTTGTGGTTCAAGTGGATGCTTCCGATTTCTCAATTGGAGCACTCTTGCTGCAAGCAGATGCTGACAACTGCCTGAAGCCATGTGCGTATCTGTCCTGGAAATTTTCCGAGATGGAAAGGTGGTGGCATGTTTGGGAGAAAGAAGCTTTTGCAGTCAAGGCTGCTTTGGAGGCATGGCGCCACCTCTTAGAGGGGGCTAAATGTCCTTTTGAGGTTTGGACTGACCATAAAAATTTGGAAGTGCTCAGCACGCCCCGTAAGCTCAGTCCTAAGCAGATCCGCTGGGCTCAATTTTTCAGTTGCTTTGACTTTAAGTTGAAATTCATTCCGGGCAAGAAAAACTTCCTGGCTGATGCGCTTTCCCGCCTGCCCCAGGATTCGGTCCAGGCACCTGACGTTGTGGGTACACTGTGGACAGAACCCCAATTGGGTTTGCAAGCTGTCACACGCAGTCAAACTCATGCGCAGATGCCCCCAGCTTCAGTTTCACCGGCTGGGGGAAGGACGCCAATTCCCTCGCAATTGCAACAACAGTTTCTGCTAGAGGTGAAATCTGATACTTGGTTGCAAGTGAATAGAGACAATGTTACATTTGACAGAGGCTTAGCTTGGAAGCAAAACCTCCTCTATGTCCCTGACAGTTTGCGAAGGGAAATTTTGATTAGGTCTCATGATGATAAAGTGGCTGGTCATTTTGGGTTTGTCAAAACCTTGCATCTGGTGCGCCGCCAATTTTGGTGGCCCACATTGAGACGTGATGTAAAAAGTTATGTTGCTTCTTGTCCTGTCTGTGCCATGTCAAAATGGAAGGGGGGTAAGCCGCATGGGCTGCTGCAGCTGGTGGCCAGCCCCTCCCGTCCTTGGGAGGAGGTTTCTATGGACTTCATTGTGGATTTGCCTCCTAGTCAGAGAAAGACTGTGATTTGGGTGGTAAAGGACTACTTTTCCAAGCAAGCCCATTTCATTCCATGTGCTTCTATTCCATCTGCTCAGCAATTGGCCCGCCTTTTTCTAATTCACATCTACCGGATTCACGGTAGCCCCTCCCCCTTGGTCACGGACCGTGGGACACAGTTCACTTCCCAATTTTGGAAGGCATTTTTGAAGCTGGTGGGCACCAAACAGGCGTTGTCCACTGCATCACATCCAGAGACTGACGGATCTACGGAGGTTCTTAATTCCACCCTGGAACAATTTTTGAGGGCATTTGTCAACTATCAGCAGGATAATTGGGTTGATCTGCTACCTTTTGCTGAGGTGGCTTATAACAATGCCGTCCATCAGAGCACAGGGCACACCCCTTTCCATATTGTTTTTGGATGGGATTTTGTTCCCATTCCTGAGTTGCCTCAACCCCCCGCGCAGCCCTGCTCTGCTTCTGATTGGGCTGCTCAACTGGCAGATTCGTGGCCAGTGATTCAACAGGCGTTGGCTGATGCCCGATCTGCCTATAAACTGCACGCTGATAAGCAACGAGCCCTTCAACCTGCTTTTAAAGTTGGTGATCAGGTCTATCTTTCCACCAAGTTCATTAAGTCCCCTCAGCCCTCGAAGAAGTTGGCTCCTAGGTTTGTTCGTCCTTTTCCCATTGTGGGAGTTGTGAACCCTGTCACGTTTAAACTGGATTTGCCACACAATCTGAAACGTTTACATCCTGTTTTTCATTGCAGCTTGCTCAAGCCTGTCAACCACTCCGATCATTGGCATCCGCAACCCCCACCTCCTGCTCCGATCATGATTGACGGACAGCAACATTTTGAGGTGAAGGAGGTCCTTGATTCTTGCTGACTTTGTGGCACCCTGCAGTACCTCATTTGGTGGAAGCACTTTCCCCACCCTGAGTGGGTGTCTGCCCGTGATGTTCACTCTCCTGTTTTAGTTAGACGCTTGCATCTAGCTTATCCTCTGAAACCTGCTCCTTAGTGTTTTTTGGGGGGGCGGTATGTCATGTTCACCGTTCCAATGTTACTGTTACATTGTAACATTTGGCATGTCATTTGGCTGATGCGTGTTTTGTCTGGGAGGGGAGAAGGATTCCATGTCGTGGGATTGTTATATGTTAGCAGCTGGATTGGAATGTGTTTGGGTTATCTTGTGTGTTCAAGGTTCCTTTCCCAGGACATCAGCAGAAATGGTTACCAGCACCTGGGGGTGGGGGTGGGGGGAGTTTGCAACGGCAGGGCGAGGGGAGGGATTACGTTTGAGCCAAGGGTTTTTAGTTTGTATTTGGCACGCTTTTGCTCATTCTCAGCTTTTTCTGTATTTGCATACTATTCTTTAATAAATCAGATATCATTAAGTTCCTGCTTAATAGTCTGAGTCTATTAGGGTAGGCAATCCTTACACCTAATGGTAAGGACTTGTCAGATTTACTACACAATTCTACCTACTTAAGCAAGAGAACAAATCCTTTGGGCTTCATTAGCACAAAAGTTAATCCAGGACAACGGATTAATAGTTTGGATTGATACCTTGAAACAGACTGATGCAAAAGCAAAGAACATAGGAGACACCTGCAAGTTCTTGACAGGTTAGGATTTTTAAAATCATCCTCTGTGTGTGTGTGTGTGTGTGTGTGTGTGTGCATGTGTGCGTGCGCATGTATCCTTCAGTTGTATATCCTACAGTTTCACAACATACTCTCTAACCACTTTCTGATACACTCCTTCCCTCCCTTGCACACAGCTCAGCTCCATTTCTCCTACTCCTTCTCTCTGTCAACCATATGTTTCAGTCAGGGTCTTTGTCTCTATCAGGATGAAATGACTAATGCACTTCTATACAACTATCGATTTTACCTCTCCCAAACCCTGTGGCATAGTTTACACCAGATATACACATCATGGAGCTCTAATAAACCTTACGAGCTGATCTGGCTGACCAATTTTTTTTTAAAAAAATCTTCAGTTGGGTCCGATTTTCGGAGACTACCTGGACAAGTCCCTGCAGTTTTCTTGGCAAGGTTTTTCAGAAGTGGTTTGCCATCGCCTCCTTCCTAGAGCTGAGAAAAAGTGACTGGCCCAAGATCACCCGGGTGGCATCTTGCCTGAGGTGGGACTAGAACTCTCAGTCTCCCCGTTTTTAACCTGATGCCTTAACCACTACACGAAGCCGGCTCTCAGACTGACCAATAGAGAAGTGAAAAAAATGATGGCCACAGTGTCCCATCCACCACTTATTTATTTATTTATTTATTTATTTATTTATTTCTCATATTTCTGCACTGCCCATCTCGCGAACGACTCTGGGCGGTTTACATTTAAGAAGCTCATCTGGCAATTACTAAAAACCTTCAGTGCTTGCTATGATGAACAGTAAGGCTGTAAGACTCTTCCCTCTGATCAGTTAAAATCAGCTATGAAGCACTGGTTTTCTTACTGATATACAGCAACTTAGTCTCTTGTGTGGAGGTAGGAGAGCCAGGAATTGGGAGGTTCCACCACCTCAACAGTAAAACACACTGTAGCCTATTAGACTGATGCAGAGCTGCTCGCTTGTCCATCAGAGGCATGGATGGCAGAGGATCCTATGGAGTGGTGCCGTAAGAGTGGGGTGGGAGCACGATTCTTCAAAAAATGATAGTGGGACCCAGGGAAGGGCTGTAGCTCAACAACAGACATATTTGGGGTGCAGAAGGTCCCTGACAGCTCCACACAAGGCTAGAAAAACAAGTGAGGTATATCAGCAAAACACCTGAATAACAAGTAAGGTATATCAGCAAAGAATACAAAGCCTCCTCCTTGTCTATGACAGAGCTCTACAACTTTTCTCCTCCAAGGATTATTTTCCCCTCTGAGTCAAGCTTGGATACTCAAAACAATCATCAAGAGGTGAAAAGTCCCAGAAGGTTTTCCTTGACTATTCAGTATGATTGATTCAGTTCTTTGAAGACAGAAAACTAGTGTATCATATTTCCTAAGTAGGAGGCAGATGCGCTCTCCAGTCCCTCTGACAGAGGTTGATAGGGGTACATTTTGTTCAGTGGATATTCTCAAGCCATCAGTTTTGGCACCCATTTTGGCAGCTGATTTATCTAATACCTGTCAGGGCCAATGGCCTGAATCCCACCAGTCAACTGAGCTACTAGTGGCAACCTGAGCGCCTGCTTTTCTTCCAACAATGGCAGCAAGAAATTAATAATCTGTTTTGAGAAAGAGGCTTAGTTTCCTTCCAGGAGAGGAATCAGGAAGTCAGAATTTCCTTTCTTGTTTATCGGGCTGGGATAACTTGGAGGCATACCCCACAGCTTTGCAAGCTGTCCTGTTTGTTCCCAATGCATGTCTTAAGCAACAACAAGCTCCACTTGATCTTAGTTGCCAGGAGCTGCAGGGTGGTCATCTGGTCATTTCCAGTAGTGGTGCTACAAGGGAGAAAGGCAAAGCCAGTCCCTTCTTCTTCCCACTGGGTGCTTTTCAGACGTGGAGAAAAAATCATCTGGATCCTACTGTTAGTGATCGGCTGCTACATTGGCTGGGAAAAACTAAGTGGTTTTGAATATTTGTCCCTTAGCATATGAATCCTATGCATGAGGAGGCCCACTGAAACCAAAGGAAAACCTAATCTGAAGAAGTTTGATGCATCCTCTCTTCCAAGGAAGGGACCTGTAATTAAATATGTCCAGTCTATTGTTTTTCTTACTAAATCATGAAGCTACCCTTAAATTTAAAAACAAAAAGGAAGTTGGGTTTTCCATGC
Source organism: Candoia aspera (assembly GCF_035149785.1). Taxonomy (NCBI): domain Eukaryota; kingdom Metazoa; phylum Chordata; class Lepidosauria; order Squamata; family Candoiidae; genus Candoia; species Candoia aspera. The sequence goes on along the minus strand of NC_086153.1, from coordinate 200,993,428 downwards.
AATATTTATTGATAGATAATTCAATTATTGTGGGAAAATTGTTTTAAAACATTAAGATGCTCAAAGTTCAGTTTCTCTCTGTTCTACTCCTATCACATGAGCTATT